>NC_142934.1:78960225-78967725 GCF_046866305.1 Octopus bimaculoides | reverse complement strand
GTTGGTACATTGATATAATCTTTTTTACGCTGAATCCGATTTTGCTATTCATTTCTTACCGAAAGCTTTTCGAAAAATGTTACAGAATTTTAAAATTTGATGATTTTTACTGAATCGGAAAACAGGATTTGGAAGCTAGCGTTTTTTGTGTGATAGTTATCACAAAATGAAAGGAAAAATATTGCAGCGAAGATTTAAACAAAATGAAAGCAATTGCATGTCATATCAAGAAAGAAAGAAAAAGAAAGAAAGAGAGAAAGAGAGAGTGTGTTAGAGTGAAGGAGTGAGAGTGAGGGAGCAGCATGCATGAGAGATATAGATATACAAAGAAAGAGGAAGAGGGAGAGAGAATGGTAAATATATATAGAGAGTGGAAAAACATAAAAGACAAAGAGATAGATAGGACAGACACAGAGGGGTAGATTTAGCGATTTAAAAGTCGAGTTATTTCTCGCAGCGAATTATATTTTTATATTATTAATTACCGAATACCTTCCCTTTGGGATGCAGATATCGAAAATCAAATCTGTTTTTCTCGGGGACACACCGTTTCTGTGTGCGTGAAGGCGCGTGGCCTAGTGGATAGGCTGTACGATCGCTAGATTGTGGGTTCAATTCCCTGAAAGGACGACGCGTTGTGTTCTTGAGCAAAATACTGCAGTTCACATCTCCCTTCAATCAAGGTGGAGGTGGGGAATATTGGCCTGCTCACCTAGCCAGTAGGGCAGCGTCATTTGAAGGCTGAAACAATGCAAAAAAGCGCATTGTGACTAGCGATGTGTAACTACATCTGATAGCCTGGTCGGTCACATGTAATCACGTGATATATATATATATATATATATATATATATATATATATATATATATATATATATATATATCACGTGATCACGCGTGTGTGTGTTTACGTGACGTGTGTGTATCTCATTCATCAGTCTTGCAGACAATGGAGAGCATCGAAGGCGGACGAAAAGTAACTTCTGAAATCCCCTACCTGCAACCACAGCCGAGTGCTCTCCCGCGCGCATATACACACGTACAGGATGTTCGGGCGCTAAATTTGATGATTTGTTTTGTTTCCTTTCGTTAGGAACAGTTACTGCATAGGTGAACGGCATTGGAGAGTATAAAGATTAAAGCTGCAGTTGGGAAAAAAAAAGAAGCCATCTGAATACTGGAAAAGAGTTACCTGTATAATGATGATAAAAATGCGACATCGTGATTGCAGCTCAACGCTCTGCGAACACTGTAAAAGTTGTAGGACATGACATGGGTACCTCCAATACGGACTACGAAGTCGTGGTCAACAGGAAAGGGCCCAGCCGTCTTTCTGATCGCTTCCACACGCCGGAATTCATTCAACAACTGACAAATAGGGCCTCAGACTCAATTCAGATGGCTATGTAAAACGGCTGGAGATTGTGGTTAAACTCTGATCAGAAGGCCATATATATGGCAACAGCATTCAGCTCCTTACTTTACCCATGGAAAGAGTCAGAAGTGGTTCTCGGAGAATTTCTACGACTTCGCCAACCTCAATTTTTGGCCTCTTTATTCCTCTGATTGTAATCCTATGTATTACTATGTGTGAGGTGCTGCTGAGAAAGACATCAACTGCTTTGCTTGCAACACGAAGGCCAACCTGGTGGCCAAGATCAAGGAGGTGTTCGAAGATCTTTTCAGGGACAAAGTGAAGAACGCATGCGTGAGGTTCCGGAGCCAGGTTGAAGCCGTGGTGGAAGCTGAAGGCAGCTACTTTGAAAAAACTCCTATCTCCCAGCTCTAATTAGTTAACATTTTTTTTATTTCTTAAAATATTCTTATGTTTGGATGGGATATTGGGTTTTCTATTCCTTGTATGCAAACTGTCAAATTTATAGAACAACCCATATAATACAGGCGTGACTGTGAGATAAGAAGTGTGCATCCCAACTACATGGTTCCAGGTTCAGTCCTACTGGGTGGCACCTTGAGCAAGTGTATTCTACTGTAGCCTCAGGCAAACCAAAGCCTTGTGAGTAGATTTGGTAGACAGAAACTGAAAAAAAGCCCGTCGTATATATACGTATATATCTATTTGTGTGTGTCATTGTGTCTGTGCTTGTCCCCCCCATTACCAATTGACAACCGGCATTGGTGTGTTTACGCCTCCATAACTTAGCGGTTCGGCAAAAGAGACCGATAGAATTAGTACTAGGCTTTTAAAAATAAGTCTTTGGGATTTGTTCGAATAAAACCCTCCAAAGTGGTGCTCCAGCATGGCCGCAGTCAAATGACTGAAAGAAGTAAAAGAGTAAAATAATAACAGAATAAAAGAATTCACACACACACACACACACACACATGTATAGGTACTCCGTCGCTTACGACGACGAGGGTTCCAGTTGATCCGATCAACGGAACAGCCTGCTCGTGAAATTAACGTGCAAGTGGCTGAGCACTCCACAGACACGTGTACCCTTAACGTAGTTTTCAGGGATATTCAGCGTGACACAGTGTGACAAGGCTGGCCCTTTGAATTACAGGCACAACAGAAACAGGAAGTAAGAGTGATGGAAAGTTGTGGTGAAAGAGTACAGCAGGGTTTGCCACCATCCCCTGCCGGAACTTCGTGGAGCTCTTAGGTGTTTTCGCTCAATAAACCCTCACAACGCCCGGTCTGGGAATCGAAACCGCGATCCTATGACCGCGAGTCCGCTGCTCTAATCACTGGGCCATTGCGTCTCCACATGTATAGGCAAATAGAAAATAAACATAAAAAGAACAAAAGTCAAAACGGCGTACACAGTAAATGTATTAGAGCAATAGAAAAGGTCCGGAGAGAAGGCAGAAAGTCCGAGTAAAGCACGTATGTGGTTACATCGCTCATCTTTATTATGATGACTAACGGAAAGGACGGATTACTTGCAGAATTATCAGTCTTTCCTCAATGACTCTTACGCTAGTGATCAAGTAATTTGTATTCAACAGTTACATGTAGTATCGAACATACGATGAGAAAGATTTTATATGAATATTCAGAAGACAAAAATGATATTAACTGCTCTTGACATATGTTTGAAAACTGATGCTTATATTTGATGTCAAACCTGTGAAAAAAAAAAAAAAAGACAAAAACAAATTTAACATATAGGTATATGAAAGGCATTGTATTACAGTTGAATGCTTAATATATGTTTATGGATATACAACAAATGTGTCAAATAATGATATGCCAAATGAACTTGATGATATGCGCTTAATAATATATGTTTATATATATTACGCAACAGAATACTTCAAGGTATGATATGATAGATGAAGATTTAATAATAAGTGTTTATAGATATTCAGCAAAGCACTGCAGGATATGACGTAATAAATGAATGCTTAATAATATATATTTAAAAACATGCGTCAGAGTACTTCAAGGTATGGCATGAGAACCAAATGCTTATTGATATATTTAGATACGCACAACGTGTGTTATAGTAGATGAAGGCACATTAATATGCGCTACAGGACACTTTGAAGTATGGTGTGTAATATGAACGTATAATTAATTTTTCCCACTTTCTATATGTATATGTATTGTCTGTCAGTAATGCCTCATACATACATACATACAGACGCATATATATATATATCTTTTATCTTTTACTTCTTTCACTCACTTGACTGCAACCATGAAATGTTCGTCGAACAAATCGATTCCTGTACTTAGACTTGTCTAAGCCCGGTACTTGTTCTATCAGTCTCTGACTGCCAAACTGCTAACTTACAGAGAATAACCAAACCAAAACTGTTTGTCAAGCAGTGGTGGAAGACAAACAGAAGCACACACACTAACACACACACACACACACACACACACACATACACACACACACACACACACACACACACACACACACACACAGAGTAGCATGGTAGCAGGAGTGGTGGTCTTTTTGTGTAGTTGTGTGTCCCTTCACGTGTGCGTAGAGGAATGACCAGTAGAAAGGTGTTTGACTGGCAGTTTGAAGTATGTGTGTGCGTGTGTATGTGTGCGATGTCTGATGCGGACTGTTGCCATAGTAACGAAGCTAGAGTACACTGAGTGAAGCATGTATGCCCAGCAGAGTTCAAGGTCAATCTGTGCCAAGTGGCTTCACTCTGCGTACTTTGGCTTCGTTACTATGGTAACAGTCCTGATAACTTATTGATCAGATCACGTATATATATATATATATATATATATATATATATATATATATATATATATATATATGTATAGGTGCAGGAGTGGTTGTGTGGTAATTAGTTTGCTTACCAACCACATGGTTCCGGGTTCAGTCCCACTCCGTGACACCATGGGCAAGTGTCTTCTACTATAGCCTCGAGCCGACCAAAGCCTTGTGAGTGGATTTGGTAGACGGAAACTGAAAGAAGCTTGTCGTATATATATAAATGTGTGCTTGTGTGTCTGTGTTTGTCCCCCGAACATCGCTTGACAACCGATGCTGGGACCTATGGACAACTTCCAGAGATCCCTGGCCTGGCAGTGCTATCGAGAAGCACTACCCGTTCGAGATAAGCTCTACAGGCATGGCTCGAGAAACACGGGGCCGACCTGTCCGAGATGCCGGCAGAGCGACGAAACCGTTCTTCACGCACTCGTATAGTGTCCCACCATTTCCGAGCTGTAGGCTTACATCGAACAACTGCTATCGCGTGTGGGACGAGTCGGTCTATCAGTCGAGTCTATCGTGAATATTGTCGCGCTTCCTTCTTTTAAACGGGAAAGAAGAGCTATTTTCATCGTACTTGTGGCTATGGCGAAAGAATGTGTATGGTGGACGCGTCTGAAAGGTCTAGAGACAAAGACTTTCCTCTCTGGGCAATCTCTCATCAACTTCTTCAAGTATCACCTGAAGAGGAAGGTGAGAGTAGAAAGGGAAGTCTTGTCTAGTGAATGCTTCAAAAAAAGATGGGTGAATGTAGCAAGGATGGCACGTGTGAATGACGGAGCCATCTTGAGCATAACCCTATGAACTAGAAAAAAATCCAGGAAAAAAATAAAACAAAAAGGCAAAAGAGAGTCACTTACTCTTATAGTTTCTTCAATGACAATATTGACCAAGGTTACCGTGGTCTTTTCCGTAGGCTTTTTTTTCCACGGCTAAACCTAAACTGTCCTCCCCTCTTTTTACACGAGAACATTACTGTGTGATACACGATCCCTATTGATCGCTTTTTTTTTTCTTCTCGATCCCTTTTGATCGAACTCCCCCTTTTTCCCTTCCTCCGATCCCTTTTGATCGACACACCCTTTTTTTTTCTCTTTCCTTCCCCCTCCCAAAAAGAAAAGCTCTATATTGTATTTGTCCCATCTTTGTTGAGCCCTGTGTGGCTAATAAAAGAAATGTATCTATCTATCTATCTATCTATCTATCTATCTATCTATCTATCTATCTATCTATCTATCCATCCATCCATCCATCTATCTATCTATCTATCTATCTATCTATCTATCTATCTATCTATCTATCTATCTATCGATCTATCTATCTATCTATCTATCTATCTATTTCCTGACACAATTAGAAGCGATGCACGTTACTAGAACTTTCCAATTCGAGTCGAAGGGGAAGATATGTAATAGATGCATTCCTTTTTAACTATTGCATAATAATCTAAAACGTACATATTAAATACTTTAAAAATATGGTTACTTGGTTTGACTTACACATGCGCACGCGCTCTCACTCACGCACGTACGCACACGCACTCATATATGCTTATTTATATACATACATACATACACATACAAATATATATATATATATATATATATATATATATATATATATATATATATATACATATACACGCATACATATTTACATATGTACATACACATATGCATACATATGTAGATGCATATGCGTGTGCGTGCGTGTGTTTATTGGTTTAATCTCGGGAAAGGTGAAACTGTGCACATGCCCTTCTCCCAGCGCTCCAAGACCCGATTAGATCGACGCAATTGCTTTCTGTCAATAATTATAATTGTAAGCTGACGATTGCTGAGAGAAAAAGATAAGATGGATAGAGAAGATTTCCGTTGGTTTAACGTTCTGCGAAAAAGTGAAAAAAAAACTATTTGTGCATATGATTAGTTTATTGAGTAGAAGTGGCTGGTAATAACGAATAGGGCTAGAAACGGGTGAGTTGGGTGAACCTGAGTGGTAGATGAAGGACACTGAGGAGTAGAAGCCAGAGTAGAAGCTGTAGAGGAGGAGGAGGAGAAAGAGGGGGTAGAGGAGGAGGAGAGGAGGAGGAGGAGTAGGAAGAGGAGGAGGAGGTAGAGGAGTAGGAAGAGGAGGAAGAGGAGGAGGAGGAGGAGGAGGAGGAGGAGGAAGAGACAAGCGCGCTTGCCGAGTCGATGCTAAAGTGAGTTAGTAAGTGACAACATGTGACAATTAGTTTTATCTTTTACTTGTTTCAGCCACTGGACTGCAGCCATGTTGGGGCACCGCCTCAAAGGGCTTTTGTCAAATAGATCGACTCCAGTACTTGTTTTTAAGTTTGGTACCTATTCGATATCCCACTTCCTCAGCCAACCCACCCTCATCCGCCGTAACATGTGATCCCAGGTACTTAAAAACACTCAACTCCTCTAACATTTCACTATTTATATTCACATCCATCCTACCATCCATCCCATTTGGGCTCCCCTACCAAAGGTTCTAGCATTTAACTCTCACCACACCATCCATATATAGATTAAACAGCCACGGAGACATTACACAACCCTGTCTTAACCCCACTTTAACATCAAACCACTCACTTACTTCACTACCCACCCTAACGCACGCCCTACTTTAAGACGGGGCTCACCTCTTTGAGCTGGGAAATGAATGGAATGCCTGGTATGTGTCTTGTTGTAGCTACCCCCTCCTAAAAAAATGGGGAATAGACCTAGGTGAGGAGACCCCCTTCGGTCATGAATGACCATAAGATTGCACCTAGAAAGTTACCCTCCGAGGCACAAGTCCGGGCAAGGTTGTTTATGGAAGGCCAGCAGTCGCCCATGCATACTGGCCTCTCTTCTCCACACCAACATGTTATCCAAGGGAAAGGCAAAGGCCGATACAGCTTGGCACCATTGACGTCGCAACTCATTTCTACAGCTGAGTGAACTGGAAGAACGTGAAATAAAGTGTCTTGCTCAAGAACACAACAAGCACCCCGGTCCGGGAATTGAACTCACAACCTCACGATCGTAAGCTCGACGCTCTAAGCACTGAGCCATGCAGAACCATCAACACCACCACTTGTCATCCCTTACTTGTCTTAGTCATTTGACTGCGGCCATGCAGGGGCATTATCTTGAAGATGTTTTAGTCAATCGAACTGACCCCAGTTCTTATTCTTTTAAGCTTCGTACTTATTCCATCGGTCTCTTTGGCAAAAGAGACCGATAGGGAGGGAAACATATACACACTCATATGCGACGGGCTTCTTTTCAATTTCCGTC
>NC_142934.1:78902725-78940225 GCF_046866305.1 Octopus bimaculoides | reverse complement strand
TATATATATATATATATATATATATATATATATATATGTATGTATATATATATGTATATATATGTATATATATCTATGTATGTATATATATATGTATATATATGTATATATATCTATGTATGTATATATATATATGTATATATATGTGTATATATATATATATATATATATATATATATATATATATATATATATATATATATATATATATGTATATATATATATATATACATATATATATATATATATATATGTATATATATGTGTATATATATATATATATATATATATATATGTATATATATATATATATATATATATATATATACATATATATATATATATATATATATATATATATATATATATATATATATATATACACATACATACATATATATACATACATACATACATATCTATATATATATATATATATATACATATATATATATATATATATATATATATATATATATATATACACATACATACATATATATATACATACATACATACATATCTATATACATACATACATACATATCTATATACATACATACATACATATCTATATACATACATACATACATATCTATATACATACATACATACATATCTATATACATACATACATACATATCTATATACATACATACATACATATCTATATACATACATACATACATATCTATATACATACATACATACATATCTATATACATACATACATACATATCTATCTATCTATCTATCTATCTATCTATCTATCTATATATATATATATATATGTATATTCACACACACACGCGTGCTCACACACACATATATATATATATACATGTGAACATACACACTTAAGCCCTTCCCTCTCTACGGTGCATAGGTTATCGACGACTTTTTCCCCGCATCGTGGAAAAAGGATTGAACTATATTGTGGATATACATACATGCATACATACATACATGCTTACCTATATACACACACACACACACACAAACACACATACACATATACACGCATGCACACACACGTGCGCACACACAAATACACGCACGCACACACACACACGTACATTCAAGGACACACATATTTACAAGCGCAGGGATGACTGTGTGGTAAGAAGTTTAGTTCTCAACCTTATGGTTCCGCAAGCAATTTCTACTATGGCGAACAAGAAAGCCGCAAAAGTGCTGTATTGTGGATAAGTGCTTACGTCCATATCACGTTGAAAGCACCGGTTCTCCTCCGATCACCGAAGTTAAGCAACATCGAACCTAGTTAGTACTTAGATGGGTGACCACTTGGGAAAACTAGGTGCTGTAAGCACGAAAAAAAAAGTGCTATATATGTATCTATGTATGCATGTATGTATGTATTCATGTATGTATGTGTGTGTCTTCTAATTTTTAATTATTATAAATCTTTCTCTGAGGAGGGAGCCGGTTTCCAACAAAAATACAAGACTCCATCTTTGGGGTGTAGTTAACACAGACAAATTCACATTTGGAACTTGAGAAAAGTCTTGGATATTTTTACTGTTCTACTCACAGATTGCACTTGTAATGTACGAATTAGCGGGTCGATTTCGCTTTCCGAAAACCCCAGTTTATCCAGATTCTCCTTTAAGCATTTACTAACAAAACCTAGTGAATTGGTATGAATATGAATTTATAGTCTGGATATAGAATCTGGAGGTTTCGAAGCAGTTGTCGATAGATATCCTCTTTTTCTTTGATTTTTAAAGAAATATTTTATATATGTATGTATGTATGTATGAATGTATGATTTCATTATTCAGTTTTATTTCATGATTTCTTGCCAATAAAGAAAGAGCCGGTTTCTAACCTGGATCCAAGGCTCCTTCATTAGAATTTCAACAACATCAACAGGGTATTTTTATATGTATGTATGTATATATGCAGATTTGTATATTTTATGGTATTGAGCCTGAAATTATGTTGTTACGAAGAGAACTTCTTAACCACACAGCCATGTATGCACCTAGTGACTGTATATGTGTGTGTGCATGTGTGTATATATGTACATGCGAGCTTACCATCTGGTTTCCTGGGCTACTGGTTTCTGATTTTTATTTTAGCAAATGAAATAAAAATCAGAAACCGATTGTCCAGGAAACTAGATGGTAACTGTTTTTATTTTTCATTTCATTCCTTTCGAAATTTTATCCTTAATAGTGGTTTGGAACTTAGCTGTTCTTTCTAGCGTGAAGGAATCCTATGATGGATACCTCTTATGTGCTTAAATGTACACTGTACAATGGGTCACAAACAACGTTTCGATTGGCATGGATGCTTCAAAAGCGGGAGAACGTACTTGAAAGACGACGAGCGAGCTGGAAGACCTGCCACAAGGGTCAGCCACGGAAATGTGGAAAAAATCCATCAGGTTGTGCATGAGGATCGCCAGATGACAATCAATGACGTCTTGAAGCATTTGAGGGAGGACATTAGGCGAAAGCGACCGGATCTGTGGAGCACGAAGAAGTGGGTTCTTCACGACAACAACGCACCCTGCCACTGAGCTCTCCTCACTCGTAAATGGTGTCGCTTCTGCACCCGCAGCCGTAGATGTGTGTGTGCGTATATACATATATATGTATATGTATTTAAGCATAATACATACATACGCACGCACACATACACATGTAGGTGTATGTACAGGGAGGAAGAAGAGAAAGAGACTAAAAAAAAAGGCGACGGACAAGAAAATTAAAACAAAAACCCAGAAAGTACAAAAGAAACAAAACAAAAAAAATGAAACAAGAAGAATTAAATAAGCAGCGGAAATGTAATTGTAGCGGCTGATCGTTGTTGGGATAGGACAAAGATATGAATTTACATCTTCTGTACTTAGAAAAAGAAAAAAAGAAAAATCAATAAAGCAGACGTACATTTCTGGTTCAGCTTTTGTATTTTAAAATGGCGATAAATTGCCGAGGAATAGGGGGCTTCAAAGCAGGGAAAATAATGCAAAAGTCCTCTTTACACAGAACTCATATAAAATACGATTTAGTATTAGATGGCGTTGTTGTTGATAGCGGTGGTGGAGGTGACGATGATTATGATTATGATTATGATGATGGTGATGATGATGATGGTGGTGGTGGTGGTGGTGGTGGTGGTGATGTTGATGATGATGATGATGAAGGCGAGGGATGTTATGTTTTGAGATGGACAAGAACATATGTGTGTGTACGTGCAGAAGTGTAGCATAGTGAGTTAATGGGTAATGTTACATACATACATACACACATGTATATTTTTTCTTTGTAGTTTCAGCTCAGAACTGCGGCAATGCTGGAGCACCGCCGTTTTGCTACACTGTTATTATTGTGAGCCTCCTCTAATATGTGGCACTTGGTGAAGAACGGAGTTTGATGTAGCTACCCTCATTTTCAAATATATATATATATGTACACGCTTATACAAACATATGTACAGGCGTACACACACACACACACACACACACACACACACACACACACACATATATATATATATATATATATATATATACATATATACACACACATATATGTATATGTACACGTATTTGTATGTATAAGTGTATATGTATGTATGTGCATGTGTATTTGTGTATGTATATATGTATGTACATGTGCATGTGTGTATGTATATATTACGTTAGAAAAAGAAAAATGTTTAATACACACACACACACACACACACACATATATATATACATTTTCTCGCTCAAAATCATATAAACATATAATTGTCCGTCCGACCATTGATCCATTAAACTATCAATCAGCCTGTCTTTCTGTTTGTCTGTATGTCTTTCTATCTATCTATCTATCTATCTATCTATCTATCTATCTATCAGATTCATTTCCTCATCTGCAAGTGCAAGCGTACACACACACACATATGCATACATACATACATACATACATGCATGCATACATACATACATACATTCACAATCACACATATATGTTGCACGCAAACACACATACACTCATGCACGGGCACACACACATATGCAACACCAAAAACACACGCACATATACATTGCATTTCTCCCCTATGTTCTTCAACTATTTATATAACATAAATTGAACCTAGATTTATTATTAGCTTACTAATTGCTTGCTATATTACACGTAACATAGAAAAGAAAGAAAAGAGAGAGAGAGGGAGAGAGAGAGAGAGGTGAGAGGGTGAGCTATACAAAAAGGGAACAAAAACGAAAAAAAAATTGTATAAATGTTGAATTATTTTCTTTCCTTATTTTCCAATTTTTCAATTTTTTCTTTTGTTTTTGAAATATTTTTATCATTAGAAAAATAATTTTTCTTTTTACCTTTTATATTCTTAAATTTCCTCTTTAGATACGTTGCTAATAAAAGCGTTTATATTGCTTTCCGCTAGAATATAAATATATATATTTACTAAACGTGGCAATCGTTAAGTTATTAACGAGGTTTTTTTTTTTTTATATGATACTTTGAAGATAAAGTAAAAAATTATCATCCGTCAGCCTCGACGATCAACAGAAGTGCTTTATAATATATTAGGGTTTAAGTGGTTGAATATTCCAGGTAAAATTTAGGTATCATCAGATAAAACTAGAGTGACACTCTGTATCAAATTTGACCCTTTGAACCACATATGTAGCTGTCAGACAGGACTCCATACAGTCTCCGTAAACCCTTAGATCAACTGAAGTGCCTACTCATTTCATTGGAGTGTATTTGGTTGAGTATTCCAAGCAAAATCGATGCCCCTTTAGGAAGAATCGATGTGATACATCATGTAACAATACCAACCTTTTGATGTACAGATACAGATTGTTGAATGGGCGTCCATTCAGATTCCGTATATTCCCTTAACCTCATAAGTCCTGGGGCGTTCCAAGACTATTGTGAAATTCAAACAATAGATTGAACCCGAAACCAAGTGACTGATAGCGAGTTTCTAACCCTTTGGTCATCTTTGTGACACATACACTATAAATACTTACATCCCCTCATTCTAATGCAGTTATATGTATGTGTGTATGTTTGTGTGCGTGTGTGTACGTGTATGTATGCATATATGCATGTATATATGTATTCATGTATGAATGTATATGTGTATGTATATATACATATGTACATATGTATGTGCATATGTGTGTGTTTACGCATGTATATGATATATATGTATATATAATATATATGTTTAATATAATATATATACATGTATATTTACATACACGCGCGCATACACACATATTACGTGTATATATTTGCTCTGCAAGATTCATGATGTTAAATCGTGTGTTGAAACAAATATAGTTATATTTCGCGACGGTCAATTTTTTTTTGTCAAATAACCACACGCACTATATACTCGTTCTGCACTTCAGCTTTATTATTATTATTATTATTATTATTATTATTATTATTATTATTATTATTATTTTAGTGTCCTTTGTCTGGAATCTTTCGTCACACATCCTGTGACCTCTTAAGCGGCTCTCCATCCCAAGTATCTCTTCCTGTCCCATTTAGGCAATTCTGTCTTCTTCTGGTGTGTATACTTATCTGATCATGCTTTTGTGTCCATATGCCTGAGCGCGCGCACACGCGTCTATATGTTTTGTATGTGTGTGTTTTTTTTGTGTGTGTATGGGTTTGCTTACTATACTGTTTGTATCCGTGTCCTTTATTTAGTTTTTCTTATTCATTTACTCTTTTTCTCTTCGACTTGTTTCAGTCATTTTACTGCGGTCATGCTGGAGCACTGCCTTTAGTCGAACGAATCGACCCCAGGACTTAATCTTTGTAAGCCTAGTACTTATTCTATCGGTTCCCTTTTTGCCGAACCGCTATATTCGACGGGTTTCTTTCAGTCTCCGTCTAACAAATCCATTCACAAGTCTTTGGTCGGCCCGAAGTTATAGTAGAAGACACTTGCCCAAGGTGCCACACAGTGGGACTGAACCCGGAACCATGTGGCTGGGAAGCAAGCTTCTTACCACACAGTCACACCTGCATTTATTTACTTATTTATTTCTATGTATGTATGTATGTATGTATGTATGCATGCATGCATATATGCATGTTTGCTAGTATGTATGCGCACTCACTCGCGCGCACACCAATTAACGAATGGCTAAAGAACAGTCATAAAGTAATCCCTTTTATTAACTTATAAATGTTTCTCGTATAAGTAAGCATGGTGATTACTGCTAAGCATTTTGGGTTTTAACAATTAGTTATAAATATCGAAATGGCGAAGCAGTATCTTATCACACACAAACACACACACACACACACACACGCACACGCGCGCGCGCGCGCACACACACACACACACACACACACACACACACACACTGGTAAAATAAGTACCGTTTGAACACTGGAGTCTCTGTAATCGACTTACCTTTCCCCTGAAATTGCTGGCCTTGTACCAAGATTTGAAATCAGTGTAATATAATATGACATAGCACTCACTTTGAAGGGTATGCTTTTGCATTGAAGGAACTTGAAATAACAACAAAATACCTGGTGTGTAAATGAGAAAAACAGGTAGGTAAATGGACATATTGAAAATGATGCAGACGGTGGAATTAAACATCGAAGACGTTATCCACATCATAAGCGGCTGCCAGAAAATGTCCTCACGGTTCTCTATACCTGTGAGGCAAGACGTCAAGGACAAAACATCACATAGCGTAATCCGTACAAAAGGTAGTTCCGAACATGAAAATGTAAGTTACAATGTTGTGAATATTATGCTTTTTTCATTATATGAGAGAATACTGTTGGAATATCTCCACTAAAACTTCTGTTAGACTCTAAACATAATAAAACAGACATAATGATCTGCGATAGAGAAACAAAAGTATGTACAATAACAGAAATTAATTTTCCGGAAGACGTTAACATTAAAGATAAAAGAAAACATCTATTCCGGATGAATGGGAAATCTATAGATGCTACACACGAATATAAATTATAAGCGTGATTATTGGGTCACTTAGTTATGAAACAAAAAAGCCTAAGTACCAATCTTGTGAAGCCAGGCTTCGAAAACTAAAAAGAAAGCGATGAATTGGGAACTGGCAATTACACGCCATTAACGGAACCATGAAAATAGTTCCGTTAAGTAAAAGATTCCAGAGGTATTTGGTACATATACGCACGCATAGAGACACCAGCTTGTGTGTGTGTCTATATATGTATATGTATATGTATATTCATACATATATGTATGTCAGAATAGATAAGTCTTCACATGCAATGACATACATGCATCTACATTTACGTATATCTCCAGACACGTGTAATTACCAGTTGATGTTATCTAATTTCCTATAAAAGATCTTCGCTTCAAGGTTGAAATCGGGTTTTTCTCTATAAGTGAAAATATTAAATATACAACCTCAAAAATGTTTTCCTTTACAGTTGTATCAACTGGTGCATGACCTATTGTGTTATGCCCGGAATAAGTAATAACTTGTATAAGCAAGTATAAGCAAGAAAGAATTTAGTAAAAGAAGGCGAAACAATACTGAAATAAAAGAAAACATTTAACAGATCAAAATACATATTAGTTTTGAACTGTTTTTATTTCTACGTGCAATATGTATAACAAATCACAGACAGGAAAAGAGGTCAAGTAGCAAACAATGTGTGTGTGTGTGTGTGTGTGTGTGTGTGTGTGTGTGTGTGTGTACAAATGCGGCGAGCTGGCAGAAAAGTTAGCACGCCGGGCGAAATGCTTAGCGGTATTTCGTCTGCCGTTAGGTTCTGAGTTCAAATTCAGCCGAGGTCGACCTTGCCTTTCATCCTTTCGGGGGGGGGGGCGATAAATTAAGTACCAGTTACGCACTGGGGTCGATGTAATCGACTTAATTCCTTTGTCTGTCCTTGTTTATCCTCTCTATGTTTAGCCCCTTGTGAGCAATAAAAAATAAGAAACGTTAGCAAGCCGGGCGAAATGCTTAGCGGTATTTCGTCTGCCACTGGCAGAAACGTTAGCACACCGGGCGAAATGCTTAGCGGTATTTCGTCTGCCACTGCGTTCTGAGTTCAAATTCCGCCGAGGTCGACTTTGCCTTTCATCCTTTCGGGGTCGATAAATTAAGTACCAGTTACGCACTGGGGTCAATATAATCGACTTAATCCGTTTGGCTTTCCTTGTTTGTCCCCTCTGTGTGTAGCCCCTTGTGGGCAGTAAAGAAATAGGTATTTCGTCTGCAGTTACGTTCTGAGTTCAAATTCTGCCGAGGTCGACTTTGCCTTTCATCCTTTCGGGGTCGATAAGTTAAGTACCAGTTGCGTACTGGTGTCGATCTAATCGACTGGTCTTGTTCCTAGAGTAGAAAACAATATTTGTGTATACAATAGTTTTAGAGAACTTAATATTTTCATAATTGTGATGCCTATGAAATCCTCTAGTGCATGTTCTTCAAAACTGTTCAATAATGGAATTAAAATAAAGATGGCTTTAAGAAGCAGGAGGAGACACGTGGGGTGGAGGGCCGTTGAAGAGGTCAGAGGGTGTGTGACGAAAGAGTCATTTGATTATTTTCTGAAATGATGGAATGGAGGAAACTGAAGAGGCGAGTGCTTGTGATTCGTTTAGGTTACTTGTGTATTAGGTGAGAAAACAATGGTAGCTACATCGATAAACAGATGGCATGTCTTATTATCAAGAATGCAACTTACTAAAATTTAGCAAAGTAAAACAAATATTTGTTCACCAGTTTTCTAAAGAGAAATTATAGGACGGAGATTCATCGTTTTGTTTCCATTTTGTTATAAACTTTTTTTTTTTAAAGAAGAAATATTTTATTTTCGAAAGTGGCAGCTTAATGTCTTTAACGACTATGTTGAGAATTATGTGTCTGTGTACCCCAACACTCGCATACGTACAGACATACGTACATACATACATGCACACATATTAAGGGAAAGAGCGAGCGAGAGAGAGAGAGAGAGAGAAAGAGAGAGAGAGTGAAAGAAAGAGTGGTGGGGGTAAGAGTTGCGAAATAGACCAGATGTTACAGACAGACAGCTTTCACAATAATTACAATAATGATTATGTTTATTTTTTTCCACAACTGTAATTACAATGCCCATTGCTTTTCATTACGATTACATCGACATTCCAGATGAATGACAAGATTTTTTTCTTTTATATATAAGGGAAGCATGTTTTATTCAACAGTTTTGTGTTGAGAGTGAATTAAAAAAAATAGTTTTCATCATTTTTATGACTATAGCTAAGATTTATAAAAATACATTAATATCCACACCAAAATATTATATACGAGTGTTATAAAGAAAATAATACTTAAGTGGATATGACTGTTTCTTTTTCTTTTCTTTTTTCTTTTACTTGTGTCATCCATTCGACTGTAGCCATGCTGGGGCACCGCCTTCAAGTGTTTTAGTCGAACAGATCGACTCAAGGATTTATTTTTTAAAACCTGGTACTTATCCTATCGGGCTTTTATGCCGAACTGCTAAGTAATGGGGACGTAAACACACCAACATCGGTTGTCAACCGGTACAGACACAAAGACACCCCCACACATCGATATATACATACATAATGCATATATATATATATATATATATATATATATATATATATATATATATATATATATATATAACCGGCTTCTTTCAGTTTCCATCTACCAAATCTACTAACAAGGCTTTGGTCGGCCAGAGGCTATAGTAGAAGACACCTGCCCAAGGTGCCACGCATTGGGATGAACCCGGAACCATGTGGTTGGGAAGAAAGCTTCTTACCACACAGCCATGTCTAAGGGTACACTTTTTGTTATCAAATCTCTGAGCCCTGTAATATGGAGTAAATATTGTTTGTGCTTTACTTAGTCATTCTACTCTATACCAAGATCTACTTTGGTATGTTTAGAAAGACCTAGAAAATATTTCTATCAGCTATTTGAAGCAATTTATGACTTATTGGGACGATCTTTACCCAAACTTGAACCACATCACGGCTAAACAGCTCCGTCAACAGGCAATTTTCGTTGTCCAAAAACGATTGTCACGGATAATTACTTTTATTCCAACTCCTGTGATGCCAGTCCATTCAAAATTAGCCAACAGCTGCCATAAAAGAGAGCAATAAAAGTGTCAACAAACTTCTGCCATGATTTCCATCACTCAACTCTCATATATCTTTGTACAAAAATAATCCGACAGAGATAACTGAAGAATTTACACAGTGTAAGACAATTTAAAGTCACAATTTGAAAATAATTTCCCCCAATTTCGCGAAGACACATAAAATAGCAGGTCCTTTTTTTTTTTTGACAGGTGTAGTGGGAGAAGAACAATCATTCTCATGCTAAAAGTTATTACTGCTATTGCTGGAGACTGTACGAGAATATGTGACAACTCGTTTTGAACAATCAATATCTGCTTGAATACTTTTGTCGATCTGAGCGCCGCAGAATCGGACATTCTGAGCACCATACAACGATATAAAGGAGATAAGATGCACAAATTGTATCTTATGAAAAAAAATTGCTAAAATGTTCTGTGATTCTACATACCAGTTCTTAAAGGAACTAAGTAAGTAATTCCAAGCCACGAACTCAAAATTGATTGAAAATTTCGTAACCAGAAAATAAAGGATTAATCACGTTAGGTGTAGGAATGAGTGTGTGGTTAAGTGGCTTCTTTTGATACGACGTTGTTTCAGGTTCAGTTCCACTACGCAGCACTTTCGGTGAGTGTCTTCCACAATAGCCCTATCTGACCAACGTCTCGTGAATAAATTTGGTGGACGGAAACTATGTGGAAGCCCGTTGTATGTGTGTGTGTGTTTGTTTTTGTGTTTGTGTTTGTCCCTTACCTACTACTTGACAATCGGTGTTATTTTGTTTACGTCCAACTGAATTAGCGGGTCGGCAAAAGAGACCGATAGAATAAGTATTAAGCTTAAAAAATAAGTACCGGGGTTGATCTGGTCGACGAAAACCCCAAAGCCTTCAAGGCAGTGTCCCAGCATGGCCGTAGTCCAGTAACTGAAACAAGTAAAAGGCAAAAGGTAGGAGCCATTATTAACCAGAAGTAGTGGAGCGAGCTGGCTGAATCGTTAGCACGCCGGGCAAAATGCTAAGCGGCATTTCGTCCGTCTTTATGTTCTGAGTTCAAATTCCACCGCGGTCAGTTTTGCCTTTTGTCCTTTCGAGGTCGACAAATTAAGTACCAATGAAACACTGAGGCCGATGTAATCGACTAGTCCTCTCCCGCCAAATTTCAAGCCTTGTGCCTATTGTAGAAATTATTATTATTATTATTATTATTATTATTATTATTATTATTATTATTATTATTGTTGTTGTTGTTGTTATTATATGAAAACACACAGCTTTTTTTGTTGGGTATGATGGAAAGTGTCAGCTGTCCACAACCAGCAGACTAAAGTAACATTTGTTTACTGGTCATGCTTGAAGAACCTTGCGAAGAATTCTTGCAGTTCCAAGCAATGTTGATTTTTGCACGTGTTCTACCTTCACACTTGCACCAATCTTTTTCAGCTATGTTGGTAGTTGAGTGCTGATACTTCCAAGTGCACCAATTACTAATGGTATCACGTCTACTCTCTTCATTGACCACAGCCTTCGTATTTCCCACTTCAAATCGTCATAATTGTTTATTTTTTCTACTTCTTTCACATTGATCCTGTTGTCACCTGGGCATGCTATGTCGATTATTATACATGTTCTTTCTTTTTTTATTCACCACAACTATGTTCGGTTTCCGATGTCTGGTCAGGTGATCGCACTGGCTCATTGCATCCCATAGGATTTTGCAATTCTCATTTTCAGTGACTCCTGGGATTTGCTCATACCACGTCTTTGCTCTTCGTAGGCTGTGATTTCCACAGAGCTCCCAATCGTTTCGTCCGTCTTTACACTCTGGGATCAAATGTCGCCGAGGTCGACTTTGCCTTTCATCCTTTCGGGGTCGATAAAATAAGTACTAGTTGAGCACTGGGGTCGATGTAATCGACTTAGCCTCTCCCCCTCAACCCGAAATTGCTGGCTTTGTGCCTAAATTTGAAACCATTATTACCAACAAGTTTGCTTCTAATCCATAATACTTTGTCATGAAAAGAATTTTCTGTAATACAAAGAATGTTACACACATGAAATTATAGAAGTTAAATTTTTACACACATGGTGATTTATTCTCACACATACACACATACGTCCATACACATAAACCCGACGGAAAGTAAAACAAAACAACTCGATTAGTTTTGCCTGGTGATTACCAGTTCTACATTCATTCTACAGACAGGTAGTTTACCTGCAGACAAACAATTCTTCAGTACTTTAGTTAATATGCTCGATAATATTTAAAAGATGTGTCGCTTACTCATCGTATTTTTCATAAGTAATTGTATGCTGGTCTTTCTTTCTTTCTTCCTTCCTTTCTTCCTTCTTTCCTTTCTTTCTTTCTTTCTTTCTTTCTTCCTTTCTTCCTTTCTTCCTTCCTTCCATATATGTATACATATATGAATGTGTGTGTGTGCGTGTGTGTGTGTGTTTGTACGAGTATGGAATATAGATATGTATGTATATGTATGTATGTAAGTATATGTGCATATGTATGTATATGTATATATATTTGCATGTATGCAAATATAACTACAATACATGGATATATATATATATATATATATATATATATATATATATATATATATATATATATATATATATACATGTATACGTATATCTACATTTCTCTCCCTCTCTCTATCTATCTATCTATAAAATACGCACACGCACATATGCATTTGCATATATATTTACACATACACATCTGAATATATAAACGAGAAGAACAAGTATTCCATACAAAAAGCCATTATTTTAAAGCCAAGTTTGCTGTTTGTTACGACTGCTCAGAATTTCGTGTTTCCGTTCATCCCGCAACTCCAGATTATCACAAAATTCGGAAGAATTTCTAAATTAGGATTCTTTTATCGACAGCATCAAGATAATTTAACAAAATATGAATATTATCGGTGAAGCAAGGATTACATCTCTGTGTTCCGTATGCATATATGAATATACGTTCAATGATGTAAGAATCGATCTGAAAGTAGTGCTTTTTCGTCGTGTAAGCTCCGATTATATTTGGATAAGGTTTTGTCATATCATCTTAAAACTATGAATATACTAGGAATATATTGTTTTAAAAAATTCTCCAGTAGCCTGGCATAGCCTCCTGGTGTGATAGTGAGATGCTTTGAATGAAAGTTTCTATTAAGTGGAAAGGAGGATGAAATATTAACCTACGTATAGGAGAAATATGCGAACTAGATATGTGATTAAAATTTCTACTATATATTTTTACTAAGGTTTCGGCGAATTTAATATTACACGAATTACTTAATTTCAAGGAATTTCGATTAAAAATCTTGTGATGATTATAATCTGGGTAAGTGCTTACATATTAAATTTACCGTTTGAAGACCATGGCGTCATTTTCATACATAATTTGTTTAGTGATAAATCAAATAAAGTCAGGTTAGCTGAAGTAAAACACGCGCTCGCGCACACACGCACACATATGCATATACACACATACGCATGTGTATATGAATGTATGCATTTACGTATATATGTAATCCCTTGTGCATAATAAGTATACATCTACATGATCATGGGATATTCAGTAACGTTGTAATGGAGTTTGTATATTGCTTTTTTTACACTAACACACACAATGTAAAATTCAGCTATAGTGAGATCGAAATAAAGAACTTACGATTAGGAATCGAACTCCGTAACCACGCGACCAAGCCTGCGTCTACAAGTCTGCATATAAACTTATGGATCTTCGTTGATATTACTACATTCTCATGCCTTGAAAATTATGTTTCCCATGTGGCTATTACATGATGTGTGTTTGTATTTTTAAATGTCATGGCCACGAGGGAATCTCACGTTGTACTTATATAAACCCATCATGCACAACTAAATAATGTTCTCTCTGTCTCACCCAAATATATATATATGTATATATATATATATATATATATATATATATATATATATATATATATATATATATATATATACATGCATCCATCCATCTATGTATCTATCTATCTATCTATCTATCTATCTATCTATGATATACTTATATGCATGTATACATACTTACTTTTATATATACACTTATGTATGTAAATTTGTTACATACATCTCTCTCTCTCTCTCTCTATCTATTCTTTCTTTCTTTCTCTTTCTCTCTCCATACACACACACATACACACACTCTTACACACACACACACACTCTCTCTCTCTTACACACGCATACACACACACACATACTCTCTCTCTCTTACACACACACACACACACACACACACATTCACTCACTCACACTCACACACTCACACTTATTCACACACGCATTTGTCCCTTGTAACATTAAAGATTTAGAGGTTCACTGAAATATTGAAATTAATACGCATGCGCATTTTCGCATATACACGCAAACGAAGATCTGTCTACGTTTGAGTGATGCCTTTCTGTGAGCTACAAATCCATAGTTACCACAAACGAAATCATTTGGAGGTAGATTCTTGTTGGTGCTTCTACTTAAAATTCGTACAAATTGGATCACAATGCTTCTGTCTACACCGTTGCAACCGTTATATATATTCTTTTATTCTTTTATTCTTTTATTCTTTTATTTGTTTCAGTCATTTTGACTGCGACCATGCTGGAGCACCACCTTTACCACCTTTAGTCGAGCAAATCGACCCCAGGACTTATTCTCTGTAAGCCTAGTACTTATTCCATCGGTCACTTTTGCCGAATCGCTAGGAGAGTGAGAGGGAGAGAGAGAGAGAGAGAGAGAGAGAGAGAGAGAGAGAGAGAGAGAGAGAGAGAGAGAGAGAGAGAGAGAGAGGGAGAGATTGAGAGAAAGCGAGAAAGAATGAAAGAAAGAAGGAAAGAAAAGAAGAGTGTAGTCTAATAGCGAAGTCTTATATTCATGAAATCTACGGACATTTAAAAGTATAAAATTGATTGCTTTAGTCTTGTCAGAATACCAAATCTTTGCAGGGATGGCATGTAGTCGATTTTATCGATTCTAGTATATTGATTTCATTTATTTTTAACGATCCCAAAGATAGGAAAAGCAGAGTCAATCCGATCTGTATGGGAGATTAGAGCTTAGATCTCGGAAGCAAGGAGAGAAAGGAGTTAAATATTGTAAAACTTTTAATCCATTGTAATATCATTGTAGTATCTGGCAAGTCATCGCCCTATTTTCGTGATTTAAACGGGAGTTAACAAAGGAGCCATTAGGTGGTAGCTCGGTCTGCTAGAAATAACAGTCAGATCTCTTAAACTACAACTTATCGTCTTAAATAAATGACATGGCGGATTAGTCATACATAGTCATACATAGACAAATTGACCGAATGGTCACGGTTGGAGACTCTTTGATCATATGTTGTCTCGTTACGGGTTGACCAGGGGCTAAACAATATCAATAACCATCATAATAACAATCACAATCATTAGTCTTTTTCATAAATATTTAACTGAAAGATGGTGATTATAAATACCGGTTCGTGTTGAATTTATATTTAAATCCGAATGGTATTCGTGGAAATGATTGTCTGGTTAAGAAACTCCCTTTTTAACCACTTCGTTCCAGGTTCAGTCCCACTGCGCGACACCTTGAAAGTGTCTTCTTCTATAGCTCTGGGTCAACAAATGCTTTGTAAGTGAATTTGGAAATCCGACGCGTGTGTGTATGTGTGTGTGTGTGTGTGTGTGTGTGTGTGTGTGCGTGCGCGCGTGCGTGCGGCGTGTCTGCATGTCTGTTTTTGTCCTCTGCTTCACAACCGGTGTTGGGTTGCTTACGTCTCCGTAATTTAATAGTTTGGTAATAAAAAACGATAGAATAAGCATCAAACTAAAAAATAAATACTGAAGTCGATTTGACTGACTAAAACCTTTCGGGTTGATGCTCCAGCATGGCCGCAGTTCAATGGCTGAAACAAGTCAATGAAATTAAAGAAATAAATGCTATCTGTCATTAAGTCATATAGCTTGAGCTTTATGTGTGGAATGGGTAGGCAGAAACTATGGAAGGCAGCGAGCTGGAAGAAACGTTAGCACGCCGGGCGAAATGCATAGCGGTATTTCGTCTGCTGTTACGTTCTGAGTTCAAATTCCGCCGAGGTCGACTTTACATTTCATCCTTTCGGGGTCGATAAATTAAATACCAGTTACGCACTGGGATCGATGTAATCGACTTAATCCCTTTGTCTGTCCTTGTTTGTCCCCTCTATGGTTAGCCCCTTGTAGGCAATAAAGAAATAAGAAACTATGGAAGCCTGAAGGATCGATTCTACTTGGAATTCGAAAGCCCACTCTTATCACACACCGTAATTAATTGATTCCACTTGATAGTCAGTGTAAAATTATTCCTTAAGCAGGTAGTTAAGTTGGTCAACCAATTGAACACTCATCGTCGAAACTGACGTTTACAATATTGTGATCTACAGGTTACCGAGTAACCAGGTTACCATTGTTTATAGGTGGGACCCTTTATAACTGATAAATATAATTTCTTTTTGTCAGCTTCAGCTGTTTACTTAAAACAATCTAATGGAAACAATCTTAGGAAATGAAATAGTTTCCCAGTTTGAACAATTTTATGAGTATTGATTGGAGAAGAATTAATTTGCTGAGCCCAAACCATCCAATGAGCTTAACTTCGAGAAGTATGGATTTATTCACCTCAAACCATCCAATATGTATGGCTTGGAGCAAGAAATATTTACTGAGATTGAACTATGAAGACTAGATTTCCTGAGTTCAAACTATGCAGTAGTTGTAGCTTGTAGAATGATAGATGGTTTGATTCAAATTTGCCTTACGATATTGGGTGAAATTGGCCTTACGATATCATCGGGTGATAAAAATTCATTTCTTTTGTTATAGTAACACTTTTCAGAACTGCATAAATGTCACAATATCGATTTGGCTCACCTGTTTAGGGTTTGGTGTTTGATGAACATGCTTGATGAATATATGATGTTTGATGAAAATGTTTGGACTGGTTTCAACCGGTTAGGGTTAGGGTCTGATGTTTGATGATGAAGATATGATGATGCTTGATGAAAATGTTTGATGAAGTTATTTGATGAAGTTGTTGGATGAAAATCTCTCTTGAAGATGAAATGTTTGAGTGTGTGTGTGTGTGTGTGTGTGTGTGTGTGTGAGAGAGAGAGAGAGAGAGAGAGAGAGAGAGAGAGAGAGAGAGAGAGAGAGAGAGAGAGAGAGAGAGAGAGAAAGCAGAAAAATTGAACATTTGGTTGATACTTAATTTATCGGCTTCAAAAGGACAAGTAGCAAAGTTAACTTCGGTGCAGTTTGAACTCAGAACATAGAGCACCGGAAGGAACAAAGTGATACATGTTTTCTATCTGGCGTTCTAGCGACGCTGCCAGTTGACAGTAGTATATGGTGTGTGTATGTGTATGCCTGCACGCGCGCGTATGTATGTATATATATATATATATATATATATATATATATATATATATATATATCTGCGTCTGTCTGTTTCTCTCTCTCTCTCTCGCTCTCTCTCTCTCTCTCTCTCTCTCTCTCTCTCTCTCTCTATATATATATATATATATATATATATATATATATATATATATATATATATATATATATAATATATATATATATCAAACCTTTATATTTTTTTGCTCCAGTAATTTCTGAGCCAGTAGGAAAACACCCACTCAACACTCAAACCAAACCAAACCAAACCAAATCAAGCAAACAAATTCTATAACTTCATAAAACAGAGGCACCTAATTTTTTGCTGGTTCGATATGTTTAGGTGGGTGACGGCGGTGAATGATTGTAATTGTAATGCTACATAATGAAGTAACAACATCAACATTAATAAATAAAAGACAAAATAAACTAAAATAAAATAAATAAACTACAATGCAATAAAACAGACAACTAAATAAATGGACGAATGAATAAATAATAATAATTGATAGTTTAGAGTTGTTCTTAAAATGTTAACCTACTTTTTTCTGTATGTTGTTTTCTCGTTTGTTTCTCTGAGAAGACAATTAGTTAACCGAGAAATAACACGTTTCATTACGGTTTGATCCAGATATTTTTTTTTATATAGATATTTTTATGTAGGTATTTTTTTATATAGATATTTTTTATTTTGATATTTTTTTTTAATATAGAGATATTTTTTTATATAGATTTTTTTTAAAGGAATCACGATGGTGGGTGTGGTGATTGTGGGAATGTTCGCGAAAATTTTCGCTGTTGCTAATGTAAGTGGTGATGGTAACGATAATTATGGCAGTGGTGGTTGTGGTGGTGGTGGTGATGATGGTGTTTGTAATGTTATTTTCGCTGCTGCTGATGTTAGCGATGGTGGTAGTGGTTGTAGTAGTAGTGGTGGTGGTGGTGGTGGTAGTGGTGGTGATGGTAGTGGTGGTGGTGATGATGGTGGTGATTATGATCGGGATGTGGATGATGGTGGTGGTGGTGATAGTGGTGATGATGATGATGGTAGTGGTGGTGGTGGTGATGATGATGGCGGTGATGATGGTTGTCGGGTGATGGTGATGGTGATAACGGTAGTGGTGTTGATGATGATGATGATGTCAATCCTGATGGTAGTAGGGGTCATAAGGATGCCAGTGATGGTGGTGGTGATTTTGTTAGTTGGGGGTACTGATTGTAGAGGTAGTAATAGTAGTAATGACGGTAGTGGTGCTCTTTGCGATGGTATTTTCACTGCTGTTGCTGTTAATGATGATGATAATGGTGATGATGATGATGGTGGGGTGTTGACTGCGTTCGAGATGTTATTTTCGCTGTTGTTAGTGGTGGGTGAGCTTTTTGCAACCACAATTTCGCTGTTGCTGTTGTTTTTGCTGCTGTGTAGTCCCAGGAATGTCCCTGATTGAACAGACCTTTAATCAAAGGCATACCAACCGTGACCAACTCGTATTTTCTAAATCCCAAGAATCTAAGATACAATATCCGACGCGTTCTTTTCTACCCATCAAAGCATACCCTTCTGCGCAAGGGTAGCTTTTTTGAGTTGAAAATTTGTTTAAAATTTTGGCAAAAAAAACAGCATTTTCGAGGTGGGGGATAAGTCAATTACATCGACCCCAATGCGTAACTGGTACTTAATTTATCGACCCCGAAAGGATAAAAGGCAAAGTCGACTTCGGTGGAATTTGAACTCAGAACGTAACGATCCCACCAGCTCGCCACCTTAACGATCTCGATAATCGATTGGAAAGGAATGCGGTGAGCTGGCAGAAACGTTAGCGCGCCGGGCGAAATGCTTAGCGTTATTTCATCTACCGTTACGTTCTGAGTCCAAATTCCGCCGAGGTCGTCTTTGCTTTTCATCCTTTCTGGGTCGATAAATTAAGTACCAGTAACGCATTGGGGTCGATGTAATCGACTTAATCCCTTCATCTGTCCTTGTTTGTTCTCTCTATGTTTAGCCCCTTGTGGGCAATAAAGAAATAAGAAACGTTAGCACACCGGGCAAAATACTTAGCGGTATTTCGTCCTTTGCGTTCTGAGTTCAAATTCCGCCGGGGTCGAATTTGCCTTTCATCCTTTCGGAGTCGATAAATTAAGTACTGGAGTCGATCTAATCGAGTGGCTCCCCCCTCCCCCAAAATTTCAGACCTTGTGCCTAGAGTAGAAAAGAATAATCGACTGGAAAGGATAAAAAGTAAAGTTGACTTCTGTAGGATTTGAACTCAGAATGCAATGATCCAGAACAAATACTGCAAACCATCTTATCTAACACTTTACCAATCAGCCACTCTGGGTTGGTATTTTGTTTTATAGATAACAGGAGAAAAGCAAAGCTGACTTCGGTTGGATTTGAACTCATGGCAGTCTTTCCGTAGCTCACCAATTCGCCACCTGTTCCTGTTTGTTAAAACGGGTGTGTGTGTTGTACTTTTAATGGTGGTTGTGACGGTTAAATTCATTGTTGCTGATCGGTAGTGGTGGTGGTGCAATTGTGATTTTTGTGGCGGTGGTGGCGGTGGCGGCAGTGGCGGCGATGGCAGTGGTGGTGGTGGTGCAGTTGTGATGCCTGTGGCGGTGGCGGTGGTGATGGTGAAATTTCATGTACTTCCCCTCGTTAGGTGTAATTTGAGTGTTATTTCTACCAGCTCGAGCGACTGCATAGAGACTCCCAAAGGTAGCGCTGGTAGTGCTTGTTTTTTGTTTTGTTTATTTTTTACATCTTTTACTTGCTTCAATCTTTGCACTGCGGCCATGCTGGGGCACTGCCTTGAAGAGATTTTGTCAAACAAATCGACCCCAATATTTTTTTTTCTGTAAGTCTGGTACTTATTCTATCGGTCTCTATTGCCGAGGAAAAGAATTACGGGATGTAGACACACTAACACCGGTTACCAAGTCACGGTTGAGGAACAAACGCCAGCACAAAGACACACACACATATATACGTACGCACATACAACGGGCTTCCAAACAGTTTCCCTCTCGAAATTCATTCCCAAGGCATTAGTCAGCTGGAGTAGAAGACACTCACCCACGGTGCCACAAAGTGGGAAGGGACTGAACCCAAAGCCATATGCTTGCTAAGCGATCTTCCTAACCACACAGCCATGTAGTAGTTGTAGAAGCAGTAATATTAGTAGTATTAGTGGTGGTGGTAGTGGTGGTAGTAGTAGTTGTAGCAATAATATTAGTAGTATTAGTAGTAGTAGTGGTGGTGGTAGGAGTAGTTGTAGCAGTAATAGTAGTGGTAGAAGTAGTGGTAATAGTAGTGGTGGTGGTAGTGACGCGGGTAGTAACAGAGGAGATGTCTAGATGGTGAAGATGATGGTAGCGATAGTGGGTGGTGGTCATGGCAATAGTGATACAAGGAATATACACATGATGGTGGGAGTGGCGAAGAAGACTCGCTTGCAATCAACCTTTCCACAATTACAGTTATTATTACGCAACAGCATTATCTATGCTAGAAAAATGGTTTCTTTTTCTCTCAACACAAATGTTTCACAGATTTACTAACGAGAACAAACTATAAATAAAACATAGAGAAGAAAAAAAGAAGCAGAGAATAATATACATACATACATACAAATATATATATATATATATATATATATATATATATGTATATAAATGTGAGTGGGTGTGTGAGGATGCATGTTTGTGTTTGTGTCTTTATAATTGTAATGTGCACGTGAGTGGTTGTGTGTATATGTGTGTGTGTGTGTAATTGCTTATGCGTATATATGAATGTACATGCATAAGCATGGGGGAAATGATTGTGCGTGTATGTAAATGTATATGTATACACACACGCACACACGCATACATATATACATACATACAAACACACTCGCATTTGTGCATATACGTATATTTTGGTGTATATGTCTGTCTATCTGTCTGTCAGTCAGTCCATCTATCTATCTATCCATCTATCTATCATATATATACGCACACACACTCACACTCACACATATATATATATATATATATATGTGTATATACTTGTATAAATATGTGTATGTGTGTGTGTGTGTGTGTGTGTGTGTGTGTGTGTGTGTGTATGTGTGTGTGTGCGTGTAAGTAAATGTCTTGGAAATGTTAACAGATCTGCCATTGTGTTCACTGCTATTTCATTCGTTTTCTGTTAAATAAAAGAAATTGTTCTCTTTGTCCATTTTAGATTTTCAAAGACTAGATTTTACTCATTACCATATTCTGTAGCTATTAAATCGAACTCCCCGGTACTACTACTACTACTACTACTACTACCACCACCACCACCACCACCACCACGACTACCACCATATATATATATATATATATCGGCGAATATGTAAACATTCACGAGAAAACCGAGAAGCCGTCACTTTCGAGGTAAAGACTCTCCTGTGGTGTTTGTTCCGCCCGAGTTTTACGATTCCTTGTCATTTTGGCCATCGTAAATGCAGTGAACCAGTGATTAGACGATCGCAAAGCGACGCTATTGTTCGTAAAACACAACATTTAATATACATATTTAAATACAACTGTGGTGTAGTCTTCTTTTCTGTCCTACTATAACTTTTATTAATTCTCTATTTTATTTCTTTTGAGTATTATGAGTATGTGTGTATGTGCGTGTCTGTACTCCCCCTCCTCCAACACACACACTGAAAGAATAAATTAAGACCGTAAACTATTATATTTTATTCTTGCTTTTGGATAAGTCAAGCGGTATTGGTTATGAAAAGCATCTATCTATCTATCTATTTGTGTCTGTGTGCGTGCGTTAGACAATACAATAAACACCAAAATAGAATTGTATCACAGCTTCTAGGGTTAATTCGTGTTTCAAAAACTGCTACTGAAGTGTTACATCAAATGAAAAAGTTACTAAGTGATGTGGGAATTAATATCAAAAACTGTTTTGTGGTCGCATCAGACGGAGCTACAAACCTATGTGGCGTTAATAATTCTCTCTACGCGTTAATGAAATTAGATAATCCAGACTTGCTTCTCATAAAATGCATTTGTCACTCTTACAACCGAGAATTATCTACTAACGTTGACTATTTGGTAAGAGGAACTTAAAACTGGTTCCCCAGATCAGCGCAGCAGTGAGAATCTTATATTGAAATATATATATATTAATCAACGATGTTGAAGACCTATTCAAAATTATTCTCTTTTCAGCTATAACATGGTTAGTGAGATGTAGCAATGTAAAATGAATTCATACCCAGTAGTTTGCATTAAAATTACATGTTTTGTTGTCAGCAGCGTGATAAGATCTCATTTCTACTGTTTAGCAAGTGTATGCATTGTGTGATTATGCTGTATTTCTCTGCAATGCTAGATAGCATGTTTTGTAGCAATTTATGTAAAGGGCTGCGCAGTCTATTATTTTCCATTCTGTGTTTGTGTTCATGTTATATACCGTTAAAACCCAAAATGTGCTTTGCAGGAACACGCTTGGAGGGACATAAAATAAACTAATTCAGAAAAGTCCTAACGTATGCCTTCAAAATAACCATAAACATCAAGTATGAAATAGCTACAAGTTATTATACATATAACATACATACGTCCACATGCAATACAAATACTCAGCGAAGTCGAAGCAACCAATTCAAATCAAGTATATAGGGTAAAGACCCTCCTCGGTCATGAATGATCATAGGATTTCACCTAGAAAGTTCCCCTCCGAGGCGAGGTTGTTTATGGAAGACCAGCAGTCTCCCGTGCATACCAGCCTCCCCTCTCTACGCCACCGATGTTATTCAAGGGAAAGGCAAAGGGGCCGATACAGCTTGGCACCAGTGACGTCGCAACTCATTTCTACAACTGAGTGAATTGGAGCAATGTGAAATAAAGTGTCTTGCTCAAGAAAACAACAGGCAGCCCGGTCCGGGAATCAAACGCACTACCTCATGATTGTAAGCCCGACGCTCTAACTACTGAGCCATACGCCTTCAATCATTTATATAACACCTTTCAAAGAGACAAACTCACACATGGAAAGTGAATGTAACTCTGTATATGATTTCTTAATAACGACGACGATTGTAGTACGATGCAATTTTTATTTCCGAAGCATGATTTTAGAAGTAAATCACTTACGAAATAAGTACAGCTTTAAAAAAAGTGGTTCAAAATTTTGACACAAGACCAGCAATTTCGGGCTGGAGGATAAGTCGATCACAGCCACCCCCGTGCTCGACTGGTACTTATTTTATCGGCTCCCACCGCTCAAATGGTACTTCTTCTATCGATTTCGATAGGGTGAAAAATAAAGTCGACCTCGACGGCATTTGAACTCTGAATGTAAAGACGGACCAAATGCCGTTAAGCTTTTTACCCGGCCTAATAATAATAATAATAATAATAATAATAATAATAATAATAATAATAATAATAATAATAAATAGTAATGATAAATCGTGTTAACTGAAACGACTCATGTACTGAGAAGAGCATTATCGCTGTGAAAACAACATCTATTCATGAATTTATTTATTTATTAATTTTTTAAATACGTATTTTACCTGTGAATTTGCGTGTGTAAACTGGGAATGCGTACAATGAACTTCTCCTCCCTAGGTGTACAGAAAACACTCGGCGAGAATAGGAAGAAAATTTGAAGAAAGAAGAAAAAACAACAACAACAACAACAACATAATAATAATAATAATAATAATAATAATAACATCAGTTTAAGCATCATTAACTGGAATCTTACAGAGCTCCAACGCCTGGACAGGAAGACAAGAAAAATACTAACTTCTAAGAATATGCCCCACCCAGAAGCAGATGCTGATCGTCTGTACCAACCGAGGAGTAATAGGGGAAGAGGAATGATGCAGGTAGAACTGTGCTATAAGACCTTCACAACAGCAGTGAACAGGTACTTATCTAGTACAGAGGATTGGACGCTGCGACTTATGAGCAAGCACGAAAGCAGCAAAAAATCCCATTCTATTGTAAAGGAACCTTGCAAATTCGCAAGGGAACTTGACATTAACCCTGAAATAGTTGAAGTACCTGAAACTACTGCCTCAAAACAAGCAAAATGGATCAAGCAGACTGCAAAAAATAACGGGCAGAAACAAAATGAGGAGCGGTGGAGCTAGAAGCGTCTTCATGGACAATTTAATCCGTATTCATCCGTATTCATCTAGCGGTTCTTGAGATATCTTGTCCACGGACAAACAAACAAACACAACTGAAACATTACCTCCGCCTTCGCTAAGGCGGAGGTAATAATAATAATAATAATAATAATAATAATAATAATAGTAGTAGAGTGCCATTGTCATCTAGTGAACGATATTTCGACATCTTTTGTGTCTTCAACAGGTTCAAAAAAGAATTTTGTCAATCTACTTCATTTTGGTTAATATATAAAGGATTGAGGTAATAATAATAATAATAATAATAATAATAATAATAATTATTATTATTATTATTATTATTATTATTATTATTATTATTATTATGATAAGTGCTTCCTTAAATGCATCTGCAGATTAATTCCTAATATAATGGTCTGCAGATGTGCAAGAAATTACTTTTAGTGTTTTGTTAAACAGAAAAAACTTCAAACTTTCTAACAAATGTTCTAAAAACTGTACCAAATAGGTGATGAAATCTTCGTCGATATATCAATCAATGCAAAAACTAGTATAGTCTTCGGAGGCCGTCGTGAACAATTACAGAACCAATTCCTGCTGATGTCAACTCTATCTTTTATCCATTGATATTCGATATATAAAGTTTCAGTTCAAGACTGGAGTCGATTATTCTTCCTCTCTTGGTCTTTCTGTTCTTTTGAGGAATAAATCAGATGTGTTTCGCCAAATTTATAATGTCCAAAATACGTCGTATGTCTAGACGACCAACTTATGAGTTGATTACGCTTGATAACGTTCTAAATTTTAACGCCGTCCATTCTGATTAACGCAAAACGTTTCTTATTTAAGCGAGACGGCTGATTATTTTGCGTATTATTTTTGTACCCAGTTTCGACGGACAACCAAGTAGTATACACTATGTAGCATGCGTAACTAGTTCATTGTTAGCAGACAAAATGAGTGAATAGTCACCGTGATGTTGTTGGCTGAAACAATTGTTAACCATGAAACAAAAATATCATGAATGCCAATCTTTAGTTTCTGTTATTGATTGATATTTTATGACAGAAGTGAAGCTTAGGGAATTTCTGCCAATTTGAAATATCCGTTTCCGTTTCCACGGAGGATTTTCTCTTTCTGTGTTTTTCAGATAGTCGTCGTCCATTTGAGTGCTTTCTTAGGTAAGCGCCTGGATTATATTCTTCCTACTAACTTGCTATATTTATACACACACACACACACACACACACACACACACACACACACATATATATACATGTACTCGCGCACGCCCCACCACAAATATATTTGTAGACACACATGTATATTATATATATGCAAAATCTATCTATCTATCTATCTATCTATCTATCTATCTATCTATCTATCTATCTATCTATCTATCTATCTATCTATCTATGCATTTGTACGTACGAATGTATATATATATATTTTTTCTCCGTGTTTTTCTCCTTGTCTCCGTATTCTTTCTGTTGAAGAGCGTAGCTCGAAACGTCAAAGACTTTCCGTATTCCCGAACGTCATACTAATACATCCTTTTGTTATTTACACCACCTGTCCTCGTCTGTTGTTGTTTTTTCGTACATTCTCCCATATATATATATATATATAAACAAATAGTAAATGAGTATATGCATATATACGTACAGGTATGTGCATACCGACATCCACCTGTATGTATAGGTGCATATCTGGGTACAGGACATTGCAAACAAAACGTAGACAAGAAAATAATGATAATCAGAGTACAGAAAACACACAAGCCACATAGAGAACATTGTACTTCATCAGCTACCCCCGTTTTAACACCGGCGTTTCGAAGAGCTGGGCAGGACGCATCGTTAAAACGGCTCTTCCCATGGACCGCAAATTAAATTTGTATACACAAATTAAATCTTGCCATGGAGGAATGTAGTGGCGGACAAAAAACAAGACAGGAAAACAAACAGAAAAGGCTTTACGGCCAGACGAGAAAAATTATGTGTGTATGAACGCTGTGAGGCACGAACTTGAAAGTAGGGACGAAATAGTTCGCGTGTTTGCTCGGCGATAGCCAAGGAAGAAAAGAATTATTGACCGGAAGCATGTCACCATGCCGGTGTAAGGGGAAGAGAGAGAGAGAGTGGTAGAGGGAGAAACAAAGGGGGGAAGTAGAGGAAGAGAGGAAAAGAGAAAGAGAGGAAGTACGAGGGGGAAAAAAGAGATACGTAGTAGTAACAGAGGAATAACGAGAGGGGTAAAGCGAGATACGTAGTAGTAAAGAGGAAGAACGAGAAGGGGAAAAATGATAGAGGAAGAGAAAGGGAAAGAGAAAGAGATAGAGTAGCATCGGAAAATATGGTTTGTACCGTGTTGTAGTTTTGTCTTTTTCATACTGTTGTATGAATCTCTTGCAGTTTGTTTGAAACAATAAAATTAATGCATGAATGTTTCAAGAATTTCAGCCTATCTTCAGGATGTGAATTCTGTTGACGTGTGTCACTTGCTTAAGCATATATTTTTCAAACGAACTGTAAAGAAATTATATGAAAATATAAAAGAGATCTAATATAAAAGATAAAATTAAAACATAGTTTTACTATTCAATACGACTGTAAAATCATAGCAGGTCTCCATATATACGAATAGGTAGCATACAAATATACATACATACATACATACATACATACATACATGCATGCATGCATGCATGCATATATACATACATACATGCACAAATATATTATCAGTGAAGACCTCAATAAAATGTAAGCACAACAGACCTGATATAATGATTTGGGATAGAGAAGAGAAACTGGGCACAGTTGTAGAAATTAGCTGCCCAGCGGATGTTGACATAAAGCTGAAGATCAGTGAAAAAGAGAACACTTATGATGAACTATTGAGAAATCTGCAGTTGTTCTATCCAGATTACAAGTTCAGGTTTGTTCCTGTAACTATTGGGGCCCTGGGATATGTAATACACGGCCTAAATACCAATCTTGGGATATTAGGCTTCTCAAAACCAGAAAGGAGAAAGCTGATTCGAAGACTTCAGATCCAATCTATAACTGGAACTGTAAAAATCTGTAAAACTTTCCAGAAGTTTATCATTTAAATATATATGACCATGTCTAGATATGCAACTATATGCATGAGAATACATACATAAAACATACAAATCTGCACATCCATCCGTCCATCCATCCATCCATCCATACATACATACATACATACATACATGCAAACAAACAAAAATACCTTGTTGTTGATGTTGAAATTCCAATGAAGGAATTGCCAAAAAATCTTGAAATGGACTGAATAATGACATACATACATACATACATACATACATACACACACATACACATATACATACATACATACATACATACATACATACATACACTCATGACCCCAGAATTGCAGAAATAGCATACTTCAGCAAAGACCTGCAAGAGAGGCTCCCTGTAACCAGAGGAATGCTTCAATTAAACATGGCATGGTGATAATATTGGTTTCAAATTATGGCACAAGGCTAGCAAGTTCTGGTGAAGGTGGGCAAGTTGATTACATCGACCACAGTGATAAACAGAACTTAAAGACGGATGAAGTGTCGCTAAGCATTTTGTCCGGCGTGTTAACAATTCTGCCAGCCCGCCGCCTTAAAGATGACGATAATATATTCTTTCTTCTATAGGTACAAGGTCTGAAATTTTTGGAAGAAGGGGTCAGTCGGTTTCAACGACCCCAATGCTTAACTGGTATTTATTTTATGGAACTCGAAAGGATGAAAGGCAAAGTCGAACTCGGCGGAATTTGAAAACAGAACGTAAAGACAAATGAAACCATGCTAAACATTTGGTCCGGCGTGCTAACGATTCTGCCAGCTCGACGCTTTAAGGATGGTTATAATATCAACACAAAGTATGGCTTCTCTTGTAATCGCGGCTGTCACATCACTTCATGTTTCGAAAGTTATGCTTTTGCAATTCCGAAGCAGAGAATAGCTGCGAAATGCGACGTGGTGTAATAGCTGTGAGTTCAAGAGAAGCTACACTTTATATTAAGCTCTCTCATTCCCAATGTGCAACCGAAAGTGTCGATTATGTCACATTTTTGAAGATGTTACTCATGTGGCCTGTAGCCTACCCAAAATGTCACCAAGATACTCATCTATTACGGAATGATGTTACTAAAACAATATGAATTGTCATTTGTTGGAGATGCTTTGCCATAAATATAGACAAAGCCCCTATTATTGAATGAATATGCACATAACAACACAAGTAGTATTGATAAGGCCCTATATAGTTCACTGGGAGAGAAAAGAAAGATTGGACGTAGTCATAGAGGTCAGCTGCTCTGTAGATGTAAATATTTATAGCAAAATCAGTCAGAAGGAGAATATTTATAGACAAATGGACAACTACTTCTAAATATCGAAATCTTCTGCTTCTCTCCCTTTATACTAATACTGATATACATAAACATACATATACATACATACATACATACATATATACATACATATATATATATTATATTTATTATATATATTATACGCACGCACACACATACATACGGACATATACACGTATATACGTACGTGCGTGTTTACAAGCATTCATACATACGCACATACATACACACGTATATATATGTATGTGAATACACACTCACACACAAACGCACAAACACACACACATATACATATTGATGGTGATGATAACGATGAAGGAAACAATAGTGGCGATAGTAATTATAAAAAAAATGTTATAAAATATATAATAAACCTCAGCAAACATAGCAGAGAGAGAAAAGGAGAGGGAGAGAGAGGGGGGAGGAGAGAAAGAGAAGATAGATAGAGAGAGGTGGGGTGGGGTGGGATAAAATAATCTGAAAGAAATTTTGATTCACTTTGCGCTTTGTTTTGTCCATTAAAAAAATATAACAAATTCCAACCCCCGCCATTCACACACTGCCACCGAAAAACAAAGAATCGCCATTGAAATGACGTATTAATGGAAAAATTTTCGTAATGGAACTTTCTATAAGAAAATTAAAATAAAATAAATTAAAATATAAATAAAATATGCCAGAATTAAATAATATTAAAAACGATTTATTAAAACTTTCAGTGAATGATTTGCTCAAAGAAAGAAAAAGCAGAAAAAGATAAGAAAAATGAGATATACCTGGACAAATATGGAAAAATACCGAAATTACTGAAATGAGCGCAAACGTAAATAAACAATAAAAATTGCGAATAAAAGTTAAATGATAAAATTAAAAACATATATAACATAAATATAATTATTAATGAGAAAGTAAGGGGGATAGAAAAAGAGGGAGATGGAGAGGAGGAAGAGGAGGAGGAGGAGGGGAGAGGATAGGTGGGTGATTGGGTGGGGTGATGTTTGGAGAAAGCAAAAGTGAAAATCTTTAATGTAATCTCTTTCCACATAATTTATCAATATTCGTTTGGTATTGCTGCGTGGTTTTATCAAGACATTAGTGAATATTGAATTATAGTTAGCAAGAACAACAACAATACGCACGCACGCACACACACACACACACACACACACACACACACACACACACACACACACACACACACACACGCACACACATGTATGCATGTATGCTAACGCATATATACATGCGTAGATACATAGATAATACTTACATATTTACTTACAGAGGCACAGACGGGTATACAAGCATTATTTCTATTAACATATGCATACTTCCAAGTGCATCATATCAGATATTTACTAACATGCACACACGCATACATACATGCAAAAGCATATATAGATGCACACACACACACACACGTACACACACACACACACACACACACTCACATACATATATGTCTACATACAGAGACACAGTCAAATATGTATACATTATTCCTGTAATCAAACGCATATATCTATGTACAACATAGCAATCATTTGTAGTTATACACACACACGCGCGCACACACCTACACACAGATATACACATATACCTATATAAAACATACTCTCACACATCTATATACTATACGTACACGCATACAATATCGAAATAAAGAAAAAGTAGGATCAAAGCTTTTTCCTGAATGTTAGGTTCAAGAAGTCGCTTTCCCGGATTCTGTTGTGTATATATTCCATCCCCGCCGAGTCAACTGGAGTAATGTGAAATGATGTATTTTGCTCAAGAACTCAACACATCGCCCTGTTCAGGAATCGAAACCTTACGATCATGAGTGCAACAGCCAAACTACTAAGTCACTGCGAGATTCAAGGATACATTCGCCATCACATACATATCTACATACAGTATTCATATTCATGTATATCTATCTATCTATCTATCTATCTATCTATCTATCTATCTGTCTGTCTGTCTCTCTGTTTCTCTCTCTCTCTATATATATATGTGTGTATACACATACACACACACACACACACACACACATATATATACACACATATTATTTACATTTGGCGGATATTTGCCCTCATCTTGTTTGTTATTAACACAACGTTTCGGCTGATGTCCTCCAGCCTGGATCCTCATTCCTAAGGTATTTTTCGATGTTATTATTATTATTCAGGTCACTACCTGGAATCGAACTCGGAATCTTGGGGTTAGTAGCCCGCACTCTTAATCACTACGCCATATGGGCAATTATGGAGTGAAATTTTAGGGCTTATAAATCTAATATTTTTCTATCTTTCCTTAATACCGGTTCCCATATGCTATTCATATTTGCACTCGGTCTGCTTAGGAGGTTGTTGTGTCCTAGCATATGTGCTGCTTCTTTTAGTTTTCGTATCTTCCAGTGGTGTTCTCTGTCTATTATTTTAACTTCATTCCACAGGGGGAGGTGGTCTCCATTTTCCTATACATCATCAGCTATACCCGATTTATCAATATCCCCTCGTGTCATAGCTATGCGATGTTCCTCTACACTTATTTTGAGGGGGCGACATGTTTCGCCTTCGTATAACCTACGAAGAATCCTCGCTTCGAATCATCGCTCCCGAATCGGGTCCGCACGTTCGAAACGGGCCACTCCTCTCTTGATCGGAGACGGCCGCATATCACAAGTGTTGTGACGTGACGAATGCTAAGCTTCGCCATTTTTCGTTTCATGATCGACAAATTAAAGTAACAATCAAATACAGAGTCTCTCTCTCTCTCTCTCTCTCTCTCTCTCTCTCTCTCTCTCTCTCTCTCTCTCTCTCTCTCTCTTCATCTGTCACATCTTGAACGTTCCACTGGGCTAATCTAATTATCAGAAGGTCAAGAGGATGTTTGTACCAGCACACGAGTGCATGAGCACCAAAATAAAAAAAATAAAAAAGGCATTTGTGAAAAGCATGATCCAGTCTGATACTCTGTCCACTATGTTTGGACTACATAATTCAACGTCTTGCTTTTCTAAGACAGAAGAATATGATTTCAAGAAGATTTGGTCACTGTTTCTAGAAGGTCGAATGATCAACTAGTGATTCGTTCGTCGTCTCGTGAAAAATCGATATCACTTGCTATACTGGAATGACAAATACAGTACAGTCCTTGAAGTTTTTAAAACTTTATTTAGATCTTTAACAGAATAAATATTTTGTGTGTAGTGAAGCGCACAGCTTAGCTGTTACGTTGTTACACTCATGATCGTAAAACTGTGGTTTCGATTCCTTGACGGTCACTGCGTTGTGTTCTCGAGAAAAAACAAACAAAAAATCCTTCATTTCAGCTGTAAATGAGTTCCAGCAATAGCTAGGAAGTTGATCCTGCGACGGACTGGCGTCCCATTTAACGTGTGAGTGTTGTAATCTCATTTACTTATAGACCATGGAGATCGGGTTCAGCTCCGGTCTTATGAGTTCTCGGGCTCAGGACAGACCTAAGTAAGTATGTTGTGCACTCTTTCTGTGTTTGCTTGACGTAATCTGCATTTGCACAACAGTTCTATCCCCTAAGAAAATTCAATTGTTCTCTGGATTTTATTTCTAGTTTTAACTCATCTTGATAATAAATTTTTAATTTGTTGAAAAATTGAGGAAAAGAATTGAACGAAATTGTGTTTTTGTGTATATTCAACTTGAATAATGCGAATGCTAAAAAAAAAAAGCAACCACAATGTAATCTCCTGTATATAGCAAGCATAATACCTTTTGTGTCAAAAGAATTACCACCGAACAATGAACATAGAATGATAGAAATGGACAAACTAAAATTATTGTATATATTCACTGGTGCACTCATGCTTAGTTCAGTCCAATTTCTTCAGATGATATTTTTCTTATAAAATTTAATCTTTTCCTTGAGTTTCGTTAAGTCTGGACTGTTTAACCTGTGCACTGCACTGCTTGTTTCTTATTCTATTTCTGTAAGGAAATGTCGATCAAAAGAAATATCTTTATTTTCATTTATATATTTGCTGTATCGTATATTAGTTCGTGTTTGTTATTTTTACTTAATAATTTGAAGTTTAAGTTGCCGTAAAGTATTGTGGACAATTTTTTTTTAAAATTCGTTAGTTCATAGCGAGAAAGAAGAATAATGCCGAAAATGACCTTTACAGACTCTGCCACATTGAACTTTTAGAAATCAGTATCTGCAGAAGAAGGAAGGGAAAAATAATGACGTGGGTGAGGAGAGAATTTGCAGCTTTGTGGAGAAAAGTTTACACAAAGAGTTTGATTCACGATATGAAGGGGTGAGTATACTCGTCACCTCATATCTTGTGTTTCAATGCAAGAAGGAAGTGAATAGGTGAATGCAAATGCATTAAATGTGATTCGGTGTTGGGAGAATGTAGTTTGCTTATTCGGAAAAGGTGGCTTTGGTGTCACTATGAAAGGCAGAAAAAAGTTTAAACAATAACTCTCTACTCGAATGGGCTATGGTGCCCAAGGGCTGACTGTGTATCTCTTCCAGGTGGTGCTATTAAATTAGACATGGCCTGGGCCAACTTCGGCCGAAACTTATCTAAGACTCTAAGACTCTATTCCGACAGAAATATATAGTAACAAAAGGATTAAAATACAGTAGGTCTACGATGCTCCTACATATATAGAATAATACTTTTGAACAGAATTATCTTTAATTCAATCAAAAACTTTACACACATAATACAGGAATAGTTCTTTGAACAAAATTGTATGTAATTCGAGAGAAAAAATTACACACTTCTTTAAATTATGCAGCGGGTAAAGAAAACATAAAATTTAAAAAAATAATAAAATGGTACTACTGGTTCTGCTAGATTTTTAACTTTTATATAGGTTTGATTGCTTTGCCTTTTTCTTACAAACCTCTAATTTTTCTCTATAACAATTCAACGTTACCATTTTAGATCATTTAAATATGCTTCGTTCAAAATTTAGATCGTTTTCTGAAAGTCTTTCTAAAGCACGAGTTATTTCACTAGATAATTTAGATAATATCTTTGTTAATGATAAAATCGGTTGCAGTAATGGGTGGGGGATATTTTCTTCGTTATCTAAACTAGACACTTGCAGTTCTGTTAACTCCTTAAAGTCTTCATAATTAAAAGTCTTTTTATCAGTATGCAATAAATTTTGAATATCACTTGCATCAAGTTCTTCAAATCCTAATTCCTGTGCCATTTCTACAGTGCTATTACCGATTGAGATTAATTCTCCCCTATCCTATGTCCTTCCTTAACAACATTAAGACATAATTTATTCCAAACACCAATGTAGCATGTATGTTTAACTTCTTCCCAGGCATTTTAAATATTTTTTTTATTGCTTGCGTAATGCAATTTATCCGGCATTTTTTGACTGATTGATATTTATCATCAGTCACTATAATCATCTGACTAAAAAGATCTTAGATAACATACCTTGCAAATAGAAATGACTTGTCCCTGATCCATAGGCTGTAGTTGTGAAGTTGTGTTTGGTGAAATGAAAACAATTTCATCAGGTACGTACGTTTGGAGTGAATCGAGAATTGAAGAATGGCCAGGAGCGTCATCCAAAAGTAGAATCATTTGACTTTGGGAATATTCTTCTCACAGTAACGTTTGACAGCAGGGCTGAAATGTTTAACGAACCATTTCAGTAAATTTTCTGCTAGATTCCTATAGATTTCCAGTCTCACCGTGTTCTGGCAGTCTTTGTATGTATGTATGTAGTCTTCGGATAAATTTGTTCGTCTCTTTCCAGTGTTATTCAAATTAACACAAAGAATATTTTTTATCGTAGTGTTTTCAGTCATTTTTTGCAGTTCCATATTTCTTCAATTTTTGTTTATGGTTATAGAAATTTAAATAAATTTTGTCTTTTTAAAGACATATAACGATGAACTGGAAAGTAGAAAAAAAGACAAAAAAAGCAAAAATAAAAAAAACAACAAACAAACAAAAACTCCAAGCATTTTGGATATTTTCTTCTTTTCGGTTTTGACCAAGGCTCCAAAGCTGTCAAAGTAGCTCGAGATATATGTTCTGTGTAAAGGGAAAGTACTATTGCTGAAAAAAAAGTGCACAGAAATAGTTTTCACTCTCCAATGAGGGGAAATTCGACCTCACAGACCAACCTGTTTAGTTGAATGAAGATTGATTGAACGAACACAACCACGAGGATCCGCGCTTACCTACATGGACATTGTCCCGGCAAATGAGATAGTTTCATGAAAGCGTCTACCATCACCCTCATTCAATAGACAAGTTCCAAAACCTCAGTGCATGAAGGCTACAAACTCTGAGACAAACTCTAGCGCTCTTCTCTCGCCATCAGTTTGCTCGCCCAACTTGGCTACTCGGGGAGAGAAACAGAGATTTCTTTATCACATCACCACCGACAATGAAAAACGGTGTCTTTACGTCTATATGAAGCAAAGAAAAGAATGGATGTCTCTCGATAAACAAGCAGCATCTCGAGTCAAGCCAGAGCTGCATCCATGCAAGCTATGATTTGCGTTTGGTGAGACTGGGAAGGGTTATGCCACTACGAAATTCTTGTAAACAACCACACGATCAATGTAGAGCTTTACGTTCAGCAAATGTACCGTATCATTGAGGGAAAACATCGGAAAGAATCGACGAGCGTGCTTCTTCAACACGACAGACCTCACCTGCACGCCACTAATTTTACCAAAAATGCTATCCACGAACTCGGTTTGGAAGTTCTATCGCAGCCATTCGTATTCTTCTGATGTAATACGTTCAAATTATCGCATTTTGCTGTCGCACTCCAGCGTCTGAGAGACACTTCGTTCAACAACAACGTGGATCTGAAAATATGAATTGATGAATTCTTCGATTCAAGATCCGATGAATTCTATCGTCGAAGCATTGACAAACGAGTGGAACGGAGGCAAAAGGTCGTGAACAATGGAGAATATATTTCTGATTTCTTAAAATTATTGATGATAAATAAGGACAACAATATTAAAAAAATATTTGAAAACCCAATATATATATATATATATATATATATATACACACATATATACACGTTTATCAATTCGTTTTGCAAAATTTCTGATGTGAAATCGTGTGTTAAAACAGATATTCTTGTATTTCAGGATGGTTATTTTATTTATTTAATTATTTATTTATTAACTCTTTTACTCTTTTACTCTTTTACTTGTTTCAATCATTTGACTGCGGCCATGCTTGAGCACCGCCTTTATAGTCGAGCAAATCGACCCCAGAGCTTATTCTTTGTAAGCCTAGTACATATTCTATCGGTGTCTTTGCCGAACCGCTAAGTTACGGAGACGTAAACACACCAGCACCGGTTGTCAAGCGATGCTGGAGGCACAAACAGACACACACACACACACACACACACACACACACACACACACACACACACACACACATATAGATATACGACGGGCTTCTTCCAGTTTCCGTCTATCAGATCCACTCACAAAGCTTTGGTCGGCTCGAGACTATAGTAGAAGACACTTGCCTAAGGTGCCACGCAGTGGGACTGAACCCGAGACCATGTAGTTGGTAGGCAAGCTACTTTATTTCATTTCAATTTGCCACGAGGGCAGTTGCAAAGATGAGTAGCTGCGGACTGGACAAACACATTAATGAGATGGGATGAATGATGACCACGATGATATTAATGAGAGAGGACAGAAGCCGCCCGCCGAACTCTGCTTCTCTAAATCATTGTTTTTTTATAAATTACACAAATTTACAAATTGAGGCTATAAACCTCTTACTTTACAATTTCATGTTACATTATGTGTTTGAACTGAGGCACTTGCCTCTTACACTTTTCTTTTTCAGGGCCACAAGCCCTTTCAATATGAGGCACTCGTCCTCTTACATTTTTCCGGCTGACCATCTTCAGTGCTTTTCTCAAGCACAATGGGACTGGGTCGGCCACTCCACAAACCAGAATTCGCCGATGGGGAAGGAATTCACCACTGTGCATAAGTCATTATCCGACACGACCTCCGCAGTCACCTGCAGAGGCCAGTCAGGATCCACAGCACAGGTGAAGATTCCCTCCCTCCGACACTTCCTAGTGCGCTTTTTACAAATTTATGCACGGCTCCTCCCTTGCGGAATAAGACTAACCATTCCTGTTCCTCATAGGGCTAGCCCACAGCTTCTGCTGTCGGCGGCACAATTCCTGCCGACAGGCTTTCTTCCGTTGGTGGCACAATTCCCACAAACGGAGTGTCGGGACACGCCGGCGGTACACTATCGAGCGCTGGCCGGGTCCCGTTCTTCTTTCTTTCTTTTTTTGGGGGG
>NC_142934.1:78887725-78897725 GCF_046866305.1 Octopus bimaculoides | reverse complement strand
GTTTGGCGTTCTAGAGATGGCTACCAAATATTCCTAAAATAAAACCTTATCATATTAAAATAGATGGATACGTAGGGTAATGTAGTTCTAAATACAATATGTCTGAAAATAAGACGGAATGGTCAAAGCTGGAACGTATTTGATCATTGCTCAGTTGGAACAGAGCTGGCTCGTGGTTAAGCAACAAAAACAACAACTATAACGACAGCAAAAAACAAAAACATGTTTTGCTGGAGAGTGTAGTGTGAACCTCACCTAGATTGAGATATGAATCCAGTGGATTACACCTAAGCGTTCTTGAAGTTCTTTGGTTCTAAGATCGATGGTCATACTTGGAATGTATTTGGTTATTAAGTCAGCTCATTTACGACTGATATTGAGCTGAACAACACCAAAAACATCAACACCTACATTACCAGCCACAACAGTAACAGACATGATGTGAGAATGTTCTTAAATTCACTGTCTGTCTGGAACTTAACAAATGTTTTATATACATACATTGTTTTTGTTGGCACTCCGTCGCTTATGACGTCGAGGGTTCCAGTTGATACGATCAACGGAACAGCCTGCTCGTGAAATTAACGTGCAAGTGGTTGAGCACTCCACAGACGCGTGTACCCTTAACGTAGTTCTCGGGGAGATTCAGCATGACACAGTGTGACAAGGCTGACTCTTTGAATTACAGGCACAACAGAAACAGGAAGTAAGAGTGAGAGAAAGTTGTGGTGGAAGAGTACAGCAGGGTTCGCCACCATCCCCTGCCGGAGCTTCGTGGAGCTTTAGGTGTTTTCGCTCAATAAACACTCACAACGTCCGGTCTGGGAATCGAAACCGCGAGTCCGCTGCCCTAAACACTGGGCCATTGCACCTCCACCATATACATACGTACATACATACATACATATATACATATGTATGTTGTTAAGTGCATTTCTCTATAGTTTTTATTTACGACTGTACGTTGCTGCATACTGCACTATAGCACATTTCTACACTATTACAAGGAACTACAATATAACTCATTGCATGCTTACACGCACGAGCGCGCGCGTGTACAAATATAGCGAATCAAATTGCTTCACATTCGCTATCACACACATGTAGGCACAGAGGTATACACACGCACGCACGCATGCACGCACACACACACACATACACCCACACAGATATATTACAAAACTACTTTCCGAAACACTACATAGAAACTATCGTAATGCTTGCATATTTCATGAATCTCTGTTTCATAGAAATTATTTACGACAGCAACAATAGCAAGAATAAGAACAAGTACACGACGACGACGACGACCACCACCACCTCCCACCACCATCATTACCACCACTACCACCACCACCATCACCACCACCACCACCACAACGACAACCACCACCACCACCACCACCACCACCATCACCACCACCACCACCACCGCCACCGCCGCCGCCGCAACCACCAAGACCACCACCACCACCACCACCACCACCACCACCACCACCACCACCACCAGCAGCAGCAGCAGCATCAACAGCAACAACATAAACAACAACACCGCAGCAATATTAACAACAACAACATGAAAAATCAACTTCCATAGTAACAATTAGCAAGAAAATAATAACATTATTCTCGTGTTGTTCCCCTAGCGGCCAATCATTTCCTCATAATATTTAGTGGGATTAAAAACTTGAATTTGAAATTAAGGAATTATACAGATAACAATTTCTTAATAACAGTGCAGCCAAGAGCGGTTTAGTATGGCGTACTGAAGGAAGGTATTGTCTAATGTTGTGTAATTAATTAATATTGTATTTTCCCTTAACGGGTCTATTTTTTTTTAGGTTTTCTTATCGAAAGCTCCTTGCATTAGATATGTTAACACTAAATATAGAAATATTAAAATTATAAATAAGAAACATGCTTGAGCCATGGATTACCATAGATTTAAAACTTGATAATACTAATTTCTAAGAGAGGCATCTAACATCAAAATCGGAGGATAGGTAGAGCTGGTTAAATCAGACCCAGTACATGACGGAGTTTAATTTAGTTTTATCGATCTTCAAAAGATAAAGGAGAAGGTTGACATCGGTAGAATTTGAACTCAGAACACGAAGAGCAGTATTAATCACCCCAAGCGTTTTTTCCGACGCATAACGGTTTTTACCAATTCCTCGCCCTGGGGTAGAAATTTATTTTATCAGCCTTGGAAGAACGAAAGGCGTAGTTGGCTTCGACGGGATTTGAATTGGGAACGTTAAGGGCCGGATGAAATACTGCATAGAATTTTGTCCGGCGCTCAACGATTTTACAAATCAAGCACTTTGGACTAGAACTTTATTTTATCGGCCTCGGAAGAATGAAAGACAAAATTGACCTCGGCAGGATTTGAACTCAAAACGCAAAGAAACGAAACAAGTACCGCAAGGCGTTTTATTTTTGACGCTTAAAAATTCTACAAATTCAAACAGTATTGGAACCACTTCTAGCTTTACTCTAATAAACTGGCAATCTGTTGGTTACAACGACGAAGGTTCCAGTTGATCCGATCAACAGAACAGCCTGCTCGTGTATTTCAATGTGTAAGTGGCTGAGCAATCCAGTACAGACATGCGTGTTCTTACCGTAGTTCACAGGGAGATTCAGCGTGATACAGAATGTGGCAAGGCTGACCCTTTGAAATACAAATACTACTCATTTTTGCCAGCTGAGTGGACTGGAGCAATATGAAATAAAGTCTCTTGCTCAAGGACACAACGTGTCTCCGAGAATCGAACTCATGACCTTACAATTGTGAGCCTAATTCACTGACCACTAATCCACGCGCCTTCACCAATAATAAACACATTTGTACTCGTGACCTAAAGTGAAGCCACTGCGCTCCACTACGCTTCAATGCGTTGGATATCAACTACGCAAGGCTGGAATAGCTTCTTTTTTTTATTTTTTTTATTATTGATGTTTTCACTCAGGCTTGTCCTAAGGTTGAATGAACCTCCATCGTCGCCATCGTCATCACCTTTATCATCAGCATAAGCAACAGTAGCAGCAGTAGCAACAACAATTTGTTATCGCTTACTTATACGAGATATTTGTAAAAGAGGAAGCCAAAGCTCGAATGGATGTAATGAATCTTCTCTACTCTAAGCACAAAGCTTGAAAGTTTTGGGGAGGGGGGGGCAGTCGATTAGATCGACACCAGTACGCAACTGGTACTTAATTTATCGACCCCATAAGGATGAAATACAAAGTCGACCTCGGCGGAATTTGAACACAGAACGTAGCGGCAGACGAAATACCGCTAAGCATTTCGCCCGGCGTGCTAACGTTGCTTTTTTTTTTTATTGCCCACAAGAGGCTAAACATAGAGGTGATAAACAAGGACAGACAAAGGGATTAATTCGATTACATCCACCCCAGTACGCAACTGGTACTTAATTTATCGACCCCGAAAGGTGTAAGATGAGGTCAACCTCGGCGGAATTTGAATTCAGAACGTAAAGACAGACGAAACACCGCTAAGTATTTCGCCCGGCGTGCTAACGATTCTGCCAGCTCGCCGCCTTGATGGATGTGAAGAATGAACAGAAGAAGAAAACATAATGAAATAAAATAAAACTGAGGAGAAACGATTAATTAGGATAATGATGGTGATTGTGATGATAATGAAGATGATGTGGCTGCTGCTATTGGCGCTGATGATGATGATAATGATACTGAAGGAGAAAAGGATTGGGAGGATGGAGGTAAGGCGATGGCTAACAAGAAAAAAAAAACGAGATAAAAGCTAAAAAATAGAAACAAAATAATTTTTAAAAATGTTAAAATTTAAATTAAATCAAATTGATCATTACAAAGGTAATTCGATGGAGTGGCCGCGGTGGTAGTAGTGATGGTGATGGTGATGGTACTGGTGTTGGAGGTAGTAGCAACGGTGATGTTTCTGGTTGCGGTGGTGGCAGTAGTGGTGGTGGTTGCATTGGTGAGTATGGTGGTGAGGTTGGTAGTGGGTTGTGGTTGTGGTGGCGGTGGGTGGTAGTCATGGGCGTGGTGACGATAGTGGTGGTAGTGGTGTTGGAGGTAGTGTCAACGGTGATGTTTCTGGTTGCAGTGGTGGCGGTAGTGGCAGTGATTGTGGTGGTGGCTGCAGCGGCGAATGTGGTGGTGAGGTTGGCAGTGGATTGTAGTGGTTGTAGATGTGGTGGTAGGAAGTGGTGATTGTGGTGGTAGTGGTAGTGATTGCGATGGTGGCGAGTGAGGCAGTGGGCGATGGGTGAGTGTTGTAGTCGTGACGGGTTTGGTGGTGGTTAAGGTGGTGGGTATAGTAGAAATTGTAGTAGTAGTCGTAGTATTAGTAGTTGTTGTAGTCTTTAGTGTGTTAGTGGCGGTAGTGGTCTTAACAGTAGTGACGACAGTTGCGAGGTTAGTGGTGCTTGTGGTATAGGAGGAAGTATTGACAGCATTGTTGTTGTTAGTGGTGGTGGTGTTTGTATTGCAGTGGTGGTGGTAGTAATGGAGGCGGTGACATTGGTGGAGACTACCTGCTGTGGTGGTAGTGGTGGTAGTGGTAGTGGTAGTGGTAGTGGTGGTGGCAGTGGTGGTGGTAGTAGTGGTGGTGGTGGTGGTGACAGTTCTATCAACGGACGTCTCTATTAGTTATGTTGTAATGTTATTGCTGTCGTTGCTGCTGTTGTAATGGTGTTGGTGTTGGTGGTAGTTGTGATGGTGTTTGTTGTGGTAGACACAGAGGTTGATGTCGTAGTAGATGTTATTGATAAATCTGTCAATAACAATGGTCATCGTGGTGGTAACGGCTGTTGTTGTGGTGGTGGTATTAGAGGTAGTAATGATGGTGGTGATGGAGGTGGCGGCAAGGATGGTAGTGGGGTTGTTGGTGGTGGTGGTTGTAAAATACCTTGTTGCTTTCTTCTTCCTTTTCCTTTCTTTTTGTCCCCCTCCATGTCAAGGCCAACAATTACTTTATCAACTGCACCCAAGCCCCATCACACTACCACCACCACCACCACCACCACCACCACCACCACCACCACCACTACACACCGCCACCACCACCACCACCACCACCACCACCACCACCACCACCACCACCATCATCATCATCATCATCATCATCTCTACAACCAACATCATATCATCATCATCATCATCCACCCACCAACATAACCTCTTCTTCCTCCTCTCACTCCTGCTCATCGTTACCACGAACAGCATCAAGCACCAGCGTGACCTGCACCAACGCCACCAACACCAGTACCAGCACCACCATCATCACCATCGTTATCATTGTCATCATCATCATCGTCCTCGTTGTCGTTAACACAACAATAACCAACACCACTTCATCATCACCACCATCATCATCACCATGATCATCGTTACCACCATACATATATATATATATATATATATATATATATATATATATATATATATATGTATGTATATATATATATATATATATATACATACATACATACACACACACACACACATATATATATATATACATTCATACACATGTTTGTTTTCGTTCGGCTTCATTGTTTTCTATCTGTCTCTGTCTCTGTCCCTCTCTTTCTCCCTTACTCTCTCTCGTTACTCACACGTGACCATCGTCCGCCTTTCTTTTCCTCACATGATCATCATTCTTTTCTTTCAAGGCTGTCCTAGAGGCTGGATGTATCCTATCTATCTCCCTCTTCTATCTTTTCTCTTGTCAAAGAAAATATTTCCTCAGCGTTTGCTATTTTACCCTCGTTCTGGTTTAACGACCCTCCATGTTTGTTTTCGTTCGGTTTCCTTGTATGTCTCCACTGTCCTGTTTTTGTTCCCAACTTTGATCCTCCATAAATCCCAAATTTTATTTGGCAGTGGGAACAACTGCCTTCGAAGACTCATATTGTCGTTCAATGCTCGAAATGAGGAGTAGATAGGCAGCCGACAACGGAGATGAAGGGTCGTTTTTTATGTTACTTGTCCCGTTTTCCATTTGTTTCTCTCGTTGTTTGCGTAGTCAACTCAGTTGCTTTCGTATTTCATGTTGTTTACTGTTTGTGACGTCCTGTAGCCATATATATATATATATATATATTGTATACACACACACACACACACATATATATTTATATATGTGTGTATGTATATGTTTAAATATGTATATACGTTTATACGTTGATGGCTTATCTTTTCAATAATATATATATATATATATATATATATATATGATGTCGTTCTTTATTCCTGTAAACAGAACATAGAACAAAGGTTGCATATACAAAAAGAAAAAGAAAAACGAAATCACCAAATCAAAGAGGAGCGTGTGATATATTCTTTAATAGGTTACTTGTTAACAGAATATATTCCGTTTCGGTTCACATGAATGGAGTCTGGTCACAACTGCTATGCCATCTAATGGGGAGAAAATATATACAACTTGGTGCTAGTGAGGTGGTAGGTATAGTTGTAAAGTTAGTAGAGAAGTTCTTCTAAGGGTATTCAAGAACCTGATAGTCCCTCTAGTGAGGCAGCGCATTGTTAAGAGGGAGTTGTGAGTTGTTGTTGTTGGCACTCCGTCGCTTACGACGACGAGGGTTCCAGTTGATCCGATCAACGGAACAGCCTGCTCATGAAATTTACGTGCAAGTGTCTGAGCACTCCACAGACACGTGTACCCTTAACGTAGTTCTCGGGGATATTCAGCGTGACACAGTGTGACAAGACTGACCCTTTGAAATACAGGCACAACAGAAACAGGAAGTAAGAGTGAGAGAAAGTTGTGGTGAAAGAGTACAGCAGGGTTCGTTACCATCCCCTGCCGGGGCCTCGTGGAGCTTTAGGTGTTTTCGCTTAATAAACACTCACAACGCCCGGTCTGGGAATCGAAACCGCGATCCTATGACCGCGAGTCCGCTGCCCTAACAACTGGGCCATTGCGCCTCCACAGTGTTGTCAGAACATCGGGTAGAATCAGGCTAACTGAGTTCGTAACCTGTTGACCTCAAATTTGCTTTTCCACCCTGGGGTGAGGTCAATTAATAAGGGGTAGATGCTTTAGGTGCAAGCATGGCGGTGTGCTTAACAAACGCGTTTTGCAACAACGTTGTGTCGAAGGCAATATCAGAGCGCGGCTCCTTCAACAAGTGTTTCCTACAATCCTCCCCGCATGACCAAAATCTCGTGAGTGAATGTGTCAAATGGAAACTGTATGGAAACATGTCATCTGTCTATCTATCTATCTATCTATCTATCTATCTATCTGTGTTAGGGACTCTGCGTTGAAGACAATGTATGAGTGTTCGAGTGATCAAACGTATTATGTGGTGTCCATTAGCTCACTCCCTCCATCAAATCAACATTGCCTGAACAAGTACACGATGTACCATGTGTCAGGTGTCAAAGTGTCCTGCAGAGCAATATATATATTTGGCGGGGTGTATGTAGGTGTGACTGTGGTAAGAAGTTTGCTTTTCAGCCACATGGTTCTGGGTTCAGGCCCATTGCCTAGCCCCTTGGGCAAGTTTCTTCTATTTTAGTCTCGTGCCGAGCAAAGCCTCGTTAGTGGATTTGGCAGACAGTAACTGAAAGAAGCTCGACGTAGGTATGTACGTATATATATGTATGTGCGGTGTGTGTATATATATATATATATATATATATATATATATATATATTTGCCACCTAAATGTGGCTAACCATTCAGGATCGATGCTACCGTAGCTTGTAGCCACAGGAAGAAATCTCCTCCACCTGACTATTGACACACTATATGTGCCCTATCACTATTTGCAAAGGGGAAATCATCGTTCCCATCTCCAGCCTGACGTGATACACACGGATCCGAATTTCTGGGTATTGACCCATCAGCGTGTGACAACCACTTGTTGACGATGGGAAGTGGTTCTCAATGCAAATATATATACGTTTTCCAGAAATGAAAAGTCACTGATCTCGAAAAAGTGGAAACAAGCAATAATAAATCTCTGAGCGAGGTATAAACAATAGCTGCACGACATCGTAAAGCATATTTACTACCTAAATGTGGCTAACCCTTCATCAACCGGTGGTTGTCACATGCTGATGACGGGTCAATACCCAGAAATTCGGTTCCGTGTGTATCACGTGAGGCTGGAGATGAGAACGATGACATCTCTTTGCAAATACTGATAGGGCACAGATAGTGTGTCAGTAGCCAGATGGAGGAGATGTCTTCCTGGGGCTACAAGCTACAGTAGTATCGACTCTTAAGGGTTAGCCACATTTAAGTGGCAAATAAACTTTACGATGTCGTGCTGCTACTATATATATCTCGCTCAGAGATTTATTATTGCTTATATAAATGCCTATGTGTGTGTCTTTCTGTTTCGCTTTGTCCACTACAAACGATTGGCATCCGGTGTTGGTGTGTTTACATCCCCGTAACTTAGCGGTTAGAATAAGTACAAAGCCGATAACAAAGTGAGTACTGGGATTGATTCTTTCAACTAAACTTTTTCAAGGTGGTGGCCCAGCGTAACGGCAATCTAATGACTTAAACAAGAAAAAGAATATATAAGCACGCACGCACACACACACACACACACACATACTCTTCCTACTGTAGGTACAAGGTATGAGGTTTTGGCGGAGGGGCTAGTACACATCGACCTAAGTACTTGACTGCTATTTGTGCGGGATTCGAACTCAGAAATGTGGCTAAGCGTGTTGTCCGGTGTGCTAACGCGTCTACCAACTCGACCCTCACCCCCTCTTTCTCTCTGTATATATATATAGATTTGTAGATGTGTGATTGTATATATGTCTCTGTATATATATATATATATATTATATATGTACATACATACATACATACATATATACATATATATATATATATATATATATATATATATATATATATATATATATGTATTATATATGTACATACATACATACATACATACATACCCCCCCCCCATATATATATATATATATATATATATATATATATATATTTACATGCAAACACACGCACACACACATACACACACACACACATAGATAAATGAACGCACCTTGACAGTTTTACAGCCAACTAATATTAATATGCGTAAAGGAATACATACACATAGCCTGGTGCTTGCTCAAACACAGATATAGCCACGGATGATCAGGTAAGACGAGATAATCCAACCCCTTCTCCGCTGCCAACACTACCACAACCCCCACTTTTCACCTACACCAACTCCTTCCACTTTCTCTCCATTCGGTGGAATAACAGTTGTGATCAGGTTCCATTGAAGTGAACCGAAACGGAATATGTTCTATAAGCAAGAAACCTATTAATATGCATGTATATATATATATATATATATATATATATATATATATGTGTGTGTGTGTGTGTGTGTGTGTGTGTGTGTGTGTGTGTGTGTATATTTGTATATATAACCATGTATTTATGTATGTAGTTATGTGCACGTGTTTGCGTGTATTTGTACATGCGTGTTATATGTATACTTGTGTGAAAGAGTAAAAGGAGTCGCACACACACATACATGCACACACACACTCACATAATCATACATACATGCACATATATATATGTCTGTGCGCGTGTGTGTATATATATATATATATATATATATATATATATATATATATATATAAATATATAAATATATATATATATGTATATATATACATACATATATGTACATATATAGTTATACATATATGCATACATGCATATATATATATATATATATGGCGGTGCCCCAGCTGAAACTAGATAAAATGAAAATGAATGAAATATATGTAAAGTGATATGGCGTGAAGGAATGGTCGTGGTGTCGGCTTGGGGTTGATGGACGCTATCTTTGATCACCAACTTTGAACTGAGAAGCGTAAACACCTGCAGACGTTCTTAATTTGTTCCATATTAAAGTAGAATTTCATTTTGGTTTTCGAAACCGGCATAAAAAACGTAAATCAATATTGTTTT
>NC_142934.1:78877725-78882725 GCF_046866305.1 Octopus bimaculoides | reverse complement strand
GGGAGGGAGATACGCACGCACGCACACACACACACACCCACACACGCACACACACACACACACACACACACACACACACACACACACACACACACACACACAAGACGAGCTTCTTTCAGTTTCCGTCCACCAAATCCTCTCAAGACTTTGGACGGATAGCATGTGGCTGGGAAACAAGCTTCTTACCACACAGCCACTCATGTGCCTATACACACACACACACACACACACACACACACATGCATATATATATATATATATATATATATATATATATATATATATATGTAATATATACATTATTTATATTTGTCGGATATTTGTCTCCATCTTGTTGTTAACACAACGTTTCGGCTGATATACTCTCCAGCGTTCTTTAGGTGTCCTGGGGGAAATTTCGAACCTGTTTTCTTTTTTCTAACCTAACTTTAGACGTGTTTTAATTTATTCCTGAGTGGTTATATATTACGATTTTTTGAAAACAAATACCAAAATAAGCCATAACGGTAGAAGGTAAAAAACAAAACAAAACACAATAATGTTTTTTTTCACAAATATCAAGATACAGAATTGGACAATAAAAAAGAGGTGACGTTCTTAACCTTAACTGACACCTGGAAAGTGATTCATATAAAATAATTTTTAAAATATAATTATAAAATAAAAAAAAAATATTTAGATATTTTGTATTTGTGATAAATGGAAATTTTGAGGAGACAGGAGAGAGAAATATAGGGAGAGGGAGAGAGATAGAGATAGACAGAGTGAGATAGAGATAGAGAGAGGAAGAGAGAGGTAGAAGGAGGGAGAGAGATAGACAATATTAATAGACGCCATTAATTTTTCAACTGTGCGTTATGTTTTATTCTTTCCTTATATCGCTACTGTTCAACACTAGCATCGCTGGTGATAGCTTTCCCTCGGGCCAGTTATTGGTTAATTTGTTTCTGATGCATGAATGAGTGACAAGTGTGTGTTTCTAATTCGATGCAGAACAAATATGACAAGGGACATGTTTTGAAAGCACCTTCTGTTTTTTCCGCTTTTCTTGGCAAACCACACGCGCGCGCGCGCACACACGCACACACATGCATTCACACGCACGCGCACGCATACATACACACATACGCATAAACGATCAATAAGACCACGCTTTAATAAAAGGAATCTGCTTCTTACGTGTACAGTGTATATTTATTAATTTAAACTTTGACATTTAAAGTAGCCCAAAGTTTATTGTGAATCCTTTTAAAAATTGTAATAATAAATAAATTAAAATAGTTCAAAATTAAGTTAGAGTTAACATAATTAATAAGTGAACATCGACAGTCCAATTAGAAATAATTATGCGGCGAGGAAAAGACATTAGTTAAATGATTAATATTATTCTAAGTAATCTGTTGACATATTTTACTGGAGAGAACTTCGAACATGTTTCGGTATTATCAATCCTCCTCAGCGGAACATATAAGTTACTGTACTTACCGATGTAATGGTTGGAAAAAACACACAGTAGTAGTAGTACAATATTATGAGTAATAAGCTGGGGAAAATTAACATGTTTTAAAAATCTAAAGCTCTTTACATTCTGAGCTTAATTACTCAGAGACGCCATCTGTATGAAAAAAACAATTGTTAGATTTGTGCTAACGTACGTAAAGCAGAGATTATTAGATGTTCATACTTTCTGCATTATATTTGTTATATGTTTGTGTACAACTTTTTTTCCATCTTTTGTCTTTATAGTTGTATTTTGTCTTTTTTTATCACTGCACCATCGAATGCCAAAATGTTCAATTTTTTTAACATACGGTTCATATATATATATAAACAACAAAAGAAGATATAACACATATAAAAAAAAAGCAAAAAAGCAAAAACAAATGTCAGAAGGAAATTTTAAATAAACATCTATAAAACAATGTAGAAATAATATCATCCATTTGTATGACCATATTTGGAATCTAATTTTATGAAGTAAAACACATTTTAAAAGTGTTTTTACAAACATATATGTGCACAACTTATTTGTTATATTTTTGTTTTATCCTGTAGTTGTTTAACCATGGGCTAAGTCGAATATCCTGTAGTTGTTTAACCATGGGCCAAGTCGAAACAAGTAGATCTATAGTCGAACATTCCAGTCTTGATCTCTCTGTTTCTTTAGGAGAATCTAGAACTACAGAAGCCACTGTGTTATTCCTGTTCTCGCGACAGTAAAATATTGTCGCGTAGCAAGGAGATTTAGTTGCGATATCTTTCATAGAGCAAGCAGCCGCGTAAAGTGTCTCGTGTTAACTTGCAGTTGTTTCTGTTGTTTGTTTAGTTCGCTCTTCCAAATCAGATATCATCTAACAGACATATGATTAAAAGCATTCCAGCTGTGATCATTCTGAGATTTGCATTGCGGACCTTGGATAACACTAGTCAATGTATTTTTGTAAGAAGATAATGAGTAATTTACGAGCGGTCTAGCTCCTATTCCTAGCAAATTGAGAGACCATGTAAAGTCTCCCTCTGTTCAGCCCCTTGCTTTTGCTAAAAGATATTTGCAAATTAATTAGTCGAAGTGCCGTACAAATGAAGCGATATTATTGTCTACAAATCCTTGAAATGCAAAATACTAGAATACATAGAATTTCAAAGCGACTGTTACAATATTTCTTATCATCTGTCGTAATTTCAAAATAGTGCTCTATATTAATCCAAGAACTCTTAGACCATCGTATGTCAGGAAAGTTCTGAAAGCGATACACAAGGAAATATATTAGTGAATTATTACAGTCTTTCCTTGATTAATATACCATCGTCAGAATACTTTCCATCTTGGAACATATGGTCTTTGTACAGAAAAAGAAATGATTGCTCCTAAATATCTATTGAGAGACTCAAGAAAAACATCGGCAACACAAGAGTTATGAGTTCACTAATGACATGTAGTTATAAATTGATAACACAAGATCTCTGTTGCCTAAAGAATTAGAATGTATATGTTCTGGAATAAACTTCACCTCGAAGTAAATCATTTTATGACAAAACTATTTCGTTAACAAGCAATGTTTGTTGAACCCCAGAAGAGAGTTGATGATTGTAATTTTATTCACAAACGTGAGAACAATACATAAATAGCAATACACAAATATATTCCGGGAAAACAAACGCCTAAAGTACTTGTGTCAATAGAACAGATTGACGACTATTATATTACTTCGCAGTAAGGCTGACCTGCACCTTGCCAAGAGAAAATATAAAAAACGACCACGATAATAAAATATATTATGATTTTGTGTAGCGTGGTTTTCACCTCTGCCTTCCTTAAACAACATGTCTTCGACTACAGAAAACACACGTACTAGTGGCCCTATGCGATCCGGACACTATGTCAGTATATCACGAGCTTGGATAATGAAAACTATCAGTTGAAAATAACAATTGAAATGAATTGTTAATTAGATTTCTATTTTCACAAAAAAAGATTATACCATTTTTAAAACTCCCGAAGTAAAACTATATTTGACCGGTATTGACCAGAGATTTATTGAGTTGATTTTAACAGTGATCAGCAACATAGAATGTGAATATTTACAACAGAGTAATAAGCCATTAATTTGTTCACTACAGTCTGGTTTCAAATCCTACCAGTGTTAAATTTACATTTCATCTTTCTGGCATGCATAACATAAAATGAGAAACTTTGGGGATGGCAATTTTAGTGGATCAAACAATTCCCTTTACAGAACTCAAGCTTTCGTACATGCCATAACTCAATATTATTGCTAGAATGAAACCAATGGGATGGATGAGTAAGGAGAAAGTCGGAGAAAAATCTTGCGATGTTTAGTTAAAACACAGCTTCACTCTCATCACGAATGAAAGTGGTTGCTTCGTATTTTCCCAATCCTTCTAAAATATCGATTTGTTGATCTTATTATTTAGAACGAGTTAATCTCTGATCGAGTTAACCTCTGATCAAGTTCAAATGCTTTCAACTGTGACTATTTATTCCTTTTTTCTTTTAAGGGAGTGGACTATATTATTCAACGAACAATCGTTTTTCTTTCTTTCAAGAAAATGAAATGAAATGTGAGGAAGATTTAGCTGCAATTTCTAGCAGTTCAATACACCACATAGACAATATCTTGTTGATACCAAAATATTTACTTTCAAATAAATACATAAAAAAATTAAATATTTTTACTACATGGTGAAAATGAAGCATGCTAATATATATTAGTCTGCTTCATTTAAATTTAAATTGATTTTGTAGTGAGTAAAGAAAATATAATTAATAAAAAATCTCACCTTTATTCGTGAAAGCAAGGGAGAGAGAGCAAATTTGAATGATAGTTTCCCGTGAGAGAAGGAGTTCAAAAATCAAACCGATTCTGAAAGTGTGCAAAGATTTCATCAGATCCAGAACTCCAGGTTTTTATGGTACCGAAACAAACAAACGTGTAACTCGTTGGCAAAAGTATGTTGATTGTAACGGTACTTTGATGAATAACATTTCTACATTGTCGAAGTATATTGTGATGAATTCACTCAGGCTGATATATATATATATATATATATATATATATATATATATATATAAATAAAACAAACAATGGAACAGGAACGTCATAGGCGACAATAAAAAATCCAGAAAATTCGACGATACAAAAAAGGACAGGAAAAAACAAGAACGGGTCATTCGGAGCTTCCTATCAGTCGAGTTGCAGATCGTCGATTGCTCCAGTCCGGCCGGCCCTAAGAAAATCTAAGCTAGGAGCATTAGACTCCTTGGAAGAAAGCAAGCGAATGTGTACGAAAAAAAGGACGAAAAACCGGAGAAATGGTACACAATTACGTAGATAGATACGTATATATGTGTATATATATATGTATGTAATAGGAGTGACTGTGTGGTAAGTAGCTTGCTTACCAACCACATGGTTCCGTGTTCAGTCCCACTGCGTGGCACCTTGGGCAAGTGTCTTCTGCTATAGCCTCGGGCCGAC
>NC_142934.1:78857725-78875225 GCF_046866305.1 Octopus bimaculoides | reverse complement strand
CAAAGCAACCAAACAAAAACCCCGAACTTGAAAGCAAAAAAGAAAGCAAAAGTTAAAACAAGCGAAAACAATTGTAAAGCAAATCTAGCAAACAAGTCACCTCCCCACCCCCAAGAAAAACGCATATCCACCCAATATCTACAAATGAATTGATTACTAAGTGGTACATTGAAGTTACGTTTATAATATTGGTTTGAAAGTTTGGCACAAGGCCAGCAATTTCGGGGCAGTGTGTAAGTTGATTACATCGATCCCAGTACTCAACTGGTACTTATTCTATCGCTCATCGAAAGGATGAAAGGCACTTCGCCCTCGACTGAATTTGAACTCAGAATGTAAAAACGGATGAAATGCCACTAAGCTGACGATTCCACCAGTTTGCCTCCTTAGTTACCCTAATGATGTGCTCCAGCGTGACCGCAGCCGCATGGCTGAAACGAGTAAAAGAGTAAAAGAGTAAAGCTATTCAAAATCCGCCGAGGTCGACTTTGCCTTTCATTTTTTCAGGGTCGATGAAATAAATACTAGTTGAGTGCTGGGGGTGGTGGTGGGGTCGATGTAATCGACTTAGTCCCATCCGCGAGATTGCTGGCCTCGTGCCAAAATGTGAAATTTATATTAACAAAGCTAAATATTACAAGCTTACGTAAACATATGTATGAACTTGTTTACATCTGTATATACTTCTTCGTATATGAGTTTATTATGGAAGGAGTGTATGATACATATATGATTGAAGGTATGTTTCTATTTGTGTATGTTGAAACTACCCTTTCAGGCTACAATTATCTGCGCAAATCTGCATACTGAAGAATTAATAGTTATCTTTATGTTTGCTGCTCTGTTGTTTATCGATTGCTATCCGTTTAAATGCCCGCAGTCTCTCTATTATTTCCTTTCAAATCCACGGGAAGAAAATAACGAAATGTCAACTGAAAAACTGAGTTTTACTTTTAGAATATTCAATATTTCTAGTGTATTTTTATGTGTTGGTGGCATGGTAGAAACTGCTTCCAAAACCGGTCTCCTAGCTTTGCTAAATTTTGTAAGATCACTTTATATTTCAAGTTCAAATCCGATGGCGGCTCTCAATTTTAATTTTCATCCTTCTTCAGATGGTAAAACACATAGTTGATACGATGAAGTACATAATTGGTGTACAATTATGGATTATTCTAATGCCTGCAAAAGCGTGAAAATTTAAGTTGGAACCTGCCGAAAGACTTAAACTTGAAATATGAAGTGTTCTTGCAAAATACAAGAAAACTAAGAGTCGAGTCTTTTTTAGAGCTGTTCTATCACGCCACAACTACCAAAATATATTGGTTTCAAATTTTGACTCAAAGCTAGCTATTTCAGGGGAAGGGATAAGTCGATTACATCGACCCCATCAATCACCTTGTACTTTATTTTATCGGTTGAAAGGCTACGATGACCTCGGAGGCATTTGAACTCAGAACGTAAAGTGAGAGGAAATGCTGCTAAGCATTTTGTCTGATGCAGTAATGACTCAGCTAGCTCGTTGCCTTATACGTTGCAAATATTGAATATTCTTGATTCAATCAATACTGCTCTGCCCCTCGACTACAATTTTTTTCTTCTTCCATCAAGATATAAATAAGAAAAAATGATCACTACAATTAGCATATCGTATGTTTTAGTCGTATGTAGTTAGATTATTCTAAGTAGCTATTCCTGCTGCTATATGTCTATCACTGATCAAAATTATATTATGATAATTATAAGGAAACCATAATTATGAATAATGATTAATTTTATCACTTAAGCTTAACTATGTGTATCTTCGAATTCTATAAGACAGTTGAGGGTTACATTTGATTATCCTTTAAACAAATTTTAAAATTTGATCACGTGTTAGAGATAAATTAATGTATTCTCTAGAAACAATATTAGATTGAAATATCAGCATGTATAATATATATATATATATATATATATATATATATATATATATATCATTATAGATATAGGGCAGGGAATTGTCAATTAATTAATAAATGGATCTTGTTCAAAACGGGGGCACCAGTATTTTCTTAACGAAACACTTTGAAACTTGGGATACTGGTAGAATGTGTCATATAAAACATCGTTTTCTCTTAGTCTTCTTAACAAAAAAACGTACATCGCAAGTTATTTCATGTTAAAGTTGTCGTATTTCTGTAATTTCAACCAATGACTGACGTCCATTCAGCCGTAAAAATTAAGTGCTGACTACGTAAACAAACGATTCTGGGCGGTGATAAAATTATTATTTCCTTGTCAAAAAATGGCTGAAGCATATTGGCAGTAGCTAATAAACCTTTCTATTATAGGCACAAGGCATGGTTTTTGAGGGAAGGAGCAAGTCAATTAGGGTTAGGGTTAGGGTTAGGGTTAGGGTTAGGGAAAACGAACACACGTGTGTTGCCTCTGCAAAATGTCAGAAGTAATGGAGATTAAATACGCTTTACACCGCTTAAAGTGCCAAAGGAGTAAGTGTAAACAACTGAATACTTGTCAGTGATTGGTTGAAATTATCGAAATAAGACCATTTTTACATGAAATAAATCCGAATACATAAATTTTTTTCTGTTCTATAACACAAAATAGATAAGTATACGAAGTTTGAAAGTCTTTCGGTACCAAAAACACTACATAAAACATAAATGAAAACTGGTGCCCCCGTTTTGAACAAGATCCTAATAAATTAATGATTAAAAATTTTGTCAAGTAGTTTGGTATGCCAAAAAAAAACAAAAAATAAAACAACAAACAAACCATTATCGGTAAAACTTTTATAACTGCTATTTCTAAATTTTCGGTATGTTGGTGAAGCAACTTTTGCTAATCCCTAAATTATGTATATATATACAGACGAAAAACAGTACTAGCTGTAAAATATTGTCTCGGAGAAGCATCCAAACTAGGATTGTGTGTTCAAATGCCGGGAACTCGCTACACACGTTCCGACATGATTTGGTTTCCCCAGAGATAAATGCCCAGCCATTCTGTGCCAAACCGAAAAGACTTGCTCCGATATAGAAATCGGTAACCAAAATATTTACTGATTAGTCCGAAAGCTATCTCAGCTAAAATTAAATCAAATTGCGCTCATGAAACAGCATTAGATTGAAATAACGGTGTGTATAAAATTTATAACGTCTATACAAAGATGGAACAGATCTAGCTATATTTTAACTTTAACTTTATTTAAAGCTGTTTAATGTCTATACAACTGACACTCAGCATTTATACAACAGTTTGAATTAGATAAGAATGCTGATACTCTTCTTAGAATTCATATTTCATTAAAATGGCAAACTCTTTGATAAATCGGTTCCATGTAAATTACAAGAATTTTAGTTCTATAAAGTAAATACTTTATTATAGTAAATAATATGTCGGAATATATACCTATATTCCGACATATTAGTCCGAAGTACCATTCAAATGGCTCACATAGATAAATTAGCTGGTTATTTTCCAATAAAATTGCTGCTCTACGCTTAACTACAAACAGTAACGTTCTAACACAAACAGAACACCTGTGTACAATTAATCACTGCTCCGTTTGTATCAGATATAATTCTTAGAAGAAAATGTGCAAAAATCTTAATACAGAAAATTTTCTTGTATTTCTCAGGGTTTTACATTTGTGTCACTGTGATTTCATTCAAAAGTGCTTGAAAGTCATATTTCTTGGTAACCCCCCACGGCCTTTTGTTCTTTTTTCTTTTGTTGATATTCGTTTACGAAACCTAATTCTTTCTTACGTCAGTAAACTGTGCTTTTCATACAAGATTCCTTCTCAAGATCTTTGATAAAATGGGAAAAAATACATGCTATCCACATATGATTTATAAACTTGTATGTTCTATCAACTCTGTATCAGAGTCGACGCTTTTAAGGACATTACAAAAGTTTTTATGAGTTGCCTGCAAATAGTAGAAAACACTCATGCTGTCATTCATCTGGTCAGATATAACGAGTTCAAGCCAGTTGGGCGTAGAGTTTTCAAGGATATACGAGTTGTGACTATTGAATTGACTTCTATTGAGAACCCTTCTTTCTTTCATCTGCAGAGATACACTTTCCAGTTTTAGCTTTGCTTCTAAGAGTTCCATGCGTAGTGCTTCCTGTAAATTTTCCAGACGTGCTTTCTTCACGTGAGGTGTGAATCATTTTCTTTTTCTTGTTTCTTTTTTTTTTATAACCTGAGGTTTAGATGCAAAGTCTATAACTATAACGAACCTTGTGTGTGCCGAAAATGATTCAACTAAGTTAGGAATTTCGCTATGAAGAATATGAGTCATAAATTGCTTCAATGGCGAGAAATTGTCCGAATACTTTGGCTTGGTTTGCAAAGACAAAGGTGTGTTTGTTTGTATGTACGTATACATACATACATACATATGTCTGGGTGTTTGTATTTGTTCGTCAGAGAACGAGAGAGAGAGAGAGAGAGAGAGAGAGAGAGAGAGAGAGAGAGAGAGAGAGAGAGAGAAAGAGAGAGAGAGAGAGAGAGAGAGAGAGAGCATGAGCATGAGCATGTTTTGTATATGAACAAAAAAGCTACTAAAAGCAGTGTCAAATAAAAAAAAAATTGTTGAATTTATCGTCTGTTTTACTTTATAGGTTCGTGGTGAGTTTACTTCATTTGCGCACCTAATAACTTTGAGAAGGGCATGCGTCACAATATCCTATTTATTACTTCCTTCTAAAATATATTTGAATGAATGACTTAGCAGAATCCGCAGAGTACAAGTCTTGATACTTCACAATATTTAATTTCGTTCCCTACACTTGGAATACAGTCCTTTTGGGGGCTGATTTGACTTTGCAATTCTACACTCTTGAGCCAAAATATCATCGCTGTTTTGTGATCACTAGCAAGCCCTGATCTAGCAGATCTATGATCGAAGCTATTCAGTCTATATCTATATTTTTCAGGCGATAGATTACATTATTCCATTGATGCTATCTATTTTTCAAGAGAATAGGGTGTACGTTGTGAGAAATTTGGTTTGTTATTTCTAGCAGTTCGAACCTCAAATCAGCATAATTTCCCCCTCGGATCGAATACATACCAGTAATACACGGATGTAGATTCTTTCGATTATGTTCCTCTGATGCAATGTTTCCTGTTCAAAGGAAAAAATAACAAGGATGTAAGAAAATGAATAATATTGTTTTCTGAATGTAACCTCCATAGAATTTGCGATATTCAAAGAGAATATCATACAAGATTGCTCGCCATAATGGGTAAAACTTCGATGTTGTAGAATATCATCAGGTCTTCATGACTTGTGCAGTTTTATGCTAAAGAAGAAGCATTCTTCCTTTGATTTTATTTCATCAAAGATATATATATTTCTTTGGCCTTAGCATAAAGCTAATTGAATTGACTCAAGTATATTACTGGCATTTATTTATCATCTCCAAAGGGAATGCGTTAACAGGGATATATTGATTCCTATACAGCCAGAAAGGTTCAGATTACAGTGGAAGTGAAAATGAGATTGCGTTGCTGTATTGCCCTTTTCCCATGGACATTAGCGGCTTACGTCAATTGAAATAGTCACACTCGCCTAGTTTCTGATTACAGCGAGCCTATAATTTGTTCTATAGCTTTCGTTATTTATTATAGCACAGAACCTCCACATGTCTTTTTCTCTATAAAAGTAAAACTTCTCGGAATCAAAAGGATTTGGAGAATTTGTGGTTAACTTCGGTTTTAGGCACCGTCAAGCAGATAATAGGATAAATATATATCTTGGGATAGGTCTTTAATTTGCTCTCACGATGCTTGCTTCCGTTTGAGGAATTTGAACTAAAACGAGCTGATCGTAGAAACACTCATCAATTTCTTATTGCAGGCTTCATACAACCATCTTATCCTTAGGTTTCGTTCGTAGATCCCTTTCTGACTATTGCAAGCATCTGGACTAAAATTCAGTTCTGAGGATAAATTCCTCTCGTCTCACAAAAAGTCATGGACACTGTCTTTCCTTTTCTATCTAAGCCATAAAGAAGTAATACCATTGCTTACACCAGTAGATTATACCACCTGTATTTCTAAATTAGAGCTAGGTGTATCGAAATCGAAATGTTTCTCAACAGGATAAAGCTGGTTTGAGGAGTCAGTTCACGGAATGCTTATTTAATTATTGTCCTGCAGAATTCCTTACATCATATTATGTATTGGTCTCTTTTAACTAGAGTGAATATCCTACACAGAGAAGGTAATATATTAGATAATTCATTCCTTTTCCAAGATAACTAAAGTGGCTTTAACCGAGAAAGGAAACTGAATAATCGCGGTAGATTTGCTAGAGTGCCGTACAAAGTAACTTGCAGAGTTTGGTTTCGTTTCTTTGAGTTCAAATATTACAGAGGTCAACTTTACCCTTCATTCTTTCAGGGTTAATCAGATAAGTTACAAAATATTGTGTTCGATGTGATCAGCTATACCTCAAAAGTCTGGGCTTGTAACTAACTTAGAAATCAAAGTATTTTTTTATATTTCTTCATTGAAAATTACAGAAACGATTAAATGCTACTAATATGCGAATAAAGCTCACAAATATTTAATTATCTTCGTTTTTGGCAAATCGTTTAGCCAAGATTATATTTAGCCATATAAAATGCCAAGAAATTACCAAATGCCGTGAAATAAAAGAAGACCTAACGATTACTACTACGTTACGTGTGGAACAGTTGTCGATAAAAGTAATAAAAGCAATTTCATTTTCACACTATTTCGCAATCAATTTCCGATTACAGTTTTCACTTGAGTTAAAATCATATTTTTGAGAGGAAATATCGAAAGATACTGGTCATACAATCTGAAAAGTTCGACGGTTCGTATTTCGTCTCTATGTTTTTCCACTCTCTATATCGACCACACCTACAGTAATGTACCTATTTAAGTGTTTATTGAAGTAATCAGGAAAACTGAGAATCTGTTTTTTTTTTTAATAGCTTCTGGTGAGAAATCTCATTCATCATGACATATTCATTGCGAGCTGTAGCTGTCTTAGTTTATAAGGAGGCCGACTTTTGACCGTCGGACGCGTGACTTACACTTCGTTACTGGCAGTGTGTTGCGTTCTTGGACAATTCAATTAACATTCGCAAATATTTTTGATCTTAACCCGCACCTAGCTCTTAATTAAAACCGTCTTAAAGAAAGGAAATCTATTGCAAGCAACGGGGAAAATTGTTACTTTGCTGAAGGTTGGGTTTCCGATTTCGACGTTGTTTTCCAGAAAATTTGTAATTCTGGAAAAGAACACTGCTCCCACGAGATATCGGCTGCCTCATCTGGAGGGATTGATGCGAAGAATCAAGCAAATGAGCTTGCTTGATCTAAAATTGAAGCTACAGTAGCTTAGTAGGAATTTGGTATCACTTTCTTATTGCACAAACAGCACTATGTAATTGATTAATGTGCAGCTATTTTATGCTAAGTTCACATAGCCTCAGCGTGAAGTTAAAGTATCACCAGTTTCACATACCATAGACAGAGTACCTGAGGACGAAGTAGTGTTTCTGTTACCTAGGCACAATGAAAATTCTCACAATTAGTTATTATTTCAGTTCCTATAGCTCAAATAAATATCGACATAATGATCAATGGTTGAGACTCTGTTATTGTGGTTTCGAGATCGCATTCTTTCAGAACAAGCCATCCAATTTATTTGCTTCTGGGTAAAGCTCTATACTTTTCTACTCTAGGCACAAGGCTCGAAATTTTGAGGAAGGGAGCCAGTCGATTAGATCGACCCCAGTACGCAACTGGTACTTAATTTATCGACCCCGAAAGGATGAAAGGCGAAGTCGACCTCGGCGGAATTTGAACTCAGTACGTAAAGACAGACGAAATACTGCTAAGCATTTCGCCCGGTGGGCTAACGTTTCTGCCAGTTCGCCGCCTTCCTCGGTAAAGCTGTATAGTTACACACAATGTGTTGCATTAGTATCTCATTTTTCGGGGAACTAAAGTTGTTCTTAAACTGGGCAGGAAGATGAGTCAGCATATTGGACGACCAAATCACGAGTCGTCAGTTCATATCTGGCGGAGGTTTTCGTGTGTCTTTGGGTAGAACGTCAATTTTATTCTTATTACATCAAAGGAGTTAAATATCAGGAATTCGTGGTAGGCTTTTGTTGAAAAAAAAAATGTACGATAGCTAAGATTACTAAAGAAAAGATGTCGTAACAAAGGACAATCCAGCAGGCACATAAAAAACTCAAGAATATCGAAGAAATCCTCTACCGAAAAATATCAAAGAGGATTCACTTAAGCAACATTGAAACTAAAACACACGAGGATAGATACCAAGTCATGTGATTCGCTTTCAGTCATCGAACTTAAGATTTCTTTAGAAAATTAAGCTTTGCCAATTTCACACCAGGTTGGGAAACAGAAGATGAAGGGTGTCAAATTATCAGTGCACCACTAATCAATACAGCATTGAAAGTTATCTCGAATAGCAATGGAAATAATACATACATGAGTTTCGTATGGTTTAGTTGCGAGTTTCATGGCTTGACTACTATTGAAGAAAATTGTATCATTGTCGTAGCACAGGTAGGAGGTGGACAATAGGTTCGACCCTGAAGCACATAACTCAACGAAGTAATTGCATTATGAACCTAAACAAAACCGAAACGGCACAGAGGAAGCACGCACGCAAACTATCTGTCTCATGAAAACAGTGGCGACATCGTGTACAGAACTCGCCACAGTTCTTTCTTTCTTTCTTTCTTTCTTTCTCTTTTTTTCTTTCGCATACATTCTGTTTCTTGAACAATCACACATGCTCACGTACCCGCATACTTGTGGGTATCTATGGAAAGAGAAAGAAACAGGGAGGAGAGAGACACAGACAGATAAAGAGAAGTGAGAGAGGAAGAGAGAGAAAAAGAGAGAGCTTGCGAGGTACAGAAACATATACATACATATGAATACAGGCACAGGCAAACACACACGCACCCCCCCCCCCACACACAATGTATATACCTACATATATAAAATATATATACATATATTTTGGGGTGTGTATGTGCGTATGCATGCATATATAACTATGTGTTCTTATGTTTGTTTATGTATATATATATATATACAAACACTCGTACATGTATATACAAACAAACCAACACACACGTAGACGCATATATTTTCGTAAATATTTATTTATTTATTTTGTCTTTTGCAGTCTTTACTATCTTCCACCGAAAGTTATAAAATCCCGATAGAATAAAGGAGAGAAATAATTCTAATAAAGAAATGGGAAAGTCTTTTGATTAAATTGCTTTCTAAATGAAAAAAAAAAAAAATTATATTTATTTGTTTGCCTGAGGTGTGAAAATATTTTCCCCTGGGAATTTTTTCATATTTGGCATCATTAAATTATCTCAAATATCTCTTGAAGTTGAAATATGTCGAAAGCAAAGGTGCATAGATTGTTAGGGGAGATAATTCTAGACATTTCATTAATTCTAGACTTAATATGGATTCCAGAATTAATAACAATTCTAGACTTAATATAAATTCTAGAATTAATTGTAGACATAATATTAATCCAAGAATTAATACGTTTAGAATTAATATTAACCCAAGAGTTAATAATAAGCTTAGAGTTAATATTGGTTTCAAATTTTTGCACAAGGCCAACAGTTACTTATTTTATCGACCCCGAAAGGATGAAAGGCAAAGTCGATCTCGGCGGAATTTGAACTCAGACGAAATACCTATTTCTTTACTGCCCACAAGGGGCTACACACAGAGGGGACAAACAAGGACAGACAAACGGATTAAGTCGATTATATCGACCCCAGTGCGTAACTGGTACTTAATTTATCGACCCCGAAAGGATGAAAGGCAAAGTCGACCTCGGCGGAATTTGAACTCAGAACGCAGTGGCAGACGAAATACCGTTAAGCATTTCGTCCGACGTGCTAACGTTTCTGCCAGCTCGCCGCCTTAATGTAGACTTAATATTATTTTCTACTCTAGGCACAAGGCCCGAAATTTCTGGGGTGGGGGACAGTCGATTACAACCGGTACTTAATTTATCGACCCCGAAAGCTTGAAAGGCGAAGTCGACCTCGGTGGAATTTGAACTCAAAAAGTAAAGACGGACGAAATATCGCTAAGCATTTCGCCCGGCGTGCTAACGTTTCTCATTTCTTTACTGCCCACAAGGGGCTACACACAGAGAGGACAAACAAGGACAGAGAAACGGATTAAATCGACGCCAGTGCGTAACTGGTACTTATTTAAGCGACCCCGAAAGGATGAAAGGCAAAGTCGACCTCGGCGGAATTTGAACTCAGAACGTAGCGCAGACAAAATACCGCTAAGCATTTCGCCCGGCGTGCTAACGTTTCTGCCAGCTCGCCGCCTTAATGTAGACTTAATATTAATCCAAGAATTTATAAGTTTAGAATTAATATAGGTTTCAAATTTTGACACAAGGCCTGCAATTTCGGTGGAAGGTATAGTCGATTGCATCGAATCCAGAGTCCTATTGGTGCTGATTGTACTGACATCGAAAGGATGAAAGGCAAAGTCGACCTCGGCGGAATTTGAAATTAAAACGTAAAGACTGACGAAATCCCGCTAAGCACTTTGTGTGGCGCGCGAAAGATTCTGCCATCTCGGCGCTTTAAGTTTAAAATTAATATTGAATAGTAATTTTTTTGCATTTTTACCTGGCAATAAGATACATAGAAATGAGAGACCGGTATTTGATATCATAGAAGACTACGGACATTTGATTAGAATGTTGTAGGAAGGAATCACAAGGCAGATTCTTGAAGGTGAGACAACTGGCAGAGACCTGGAGATTGACAGTGAACGAGATGGTTATATAATATCCATTATCTCAGTTTGTCACGCTTGGGCGGTTGCTTCTGATAGGATGCTACGAAGGAGATGCCGGAGGATCCTATTCTCTCGACTCTCCTAGGAAAGGTGGGCAGAGAAAATGGACGGATGAGTAAGACATTTTTTTTTTTTTTTTATCAAAAAATGTCTAAAAAATCATCCTGGGTCCTATATGCCAAGTCGGGCATGTATTACATGCTTTAATGCATTAAAAACTTGTTCTCTGAATATGTGTGGCTGAAATTGGAATACGTCTAATATGCCTGTTAAGTCTTTTAAGCCATCAAATACAGTTCTACTTGTTATACTAATTCCAGTAAAAAAAAAATATCGACAGTGGTTGGATTTTAACTTAGAACATAAAACAAAATTACTAAAGCACTAAATTTAGTTTTCACACATATTCTGTTTGTATGCAAGCGGTTTAAAATATAAATTCCGGTAATTTTGCATAATTCATCTTCATAGTTTGATCCTATAGCACTTTCAAAAGATTCATCAACACATGTTGGTCCCAGATGACGTATCAACACACTTGGATGCACATACATACATACATACATACACACACACAACACACACATATATATGCATACTCTCACACACGTACGCCAACGTATATATCCATATATATGTGAGTCGGTATATATCTCCATCAAATATTGGAGTTATGTATTTTGTTCATATTTTGAGATTTAACTTGCTAAGTTTATAAATTATTGTATTACGTTTCCGGATACAGTCCCACTGCGTGACACCTTGGGCAAGTATCATCTACTACAGCCTCGGACTGACCAAAGCCTTGTGTGTGGATTTGGTAGAGGGAAATCGAAAGAAGCCCGTCGTATATATATATATATATATATATATATATATATATATGTAAAAAGGTTGAGTTCAATTTCATCCTTTCCTTTAGAGGGTTCCAAAGGGACGATTCCTAACAAAGATTCTTCATATTCCGTTGGTAGCTTACTGGCGTAAGAGCTTTGCGAATATGAAATTATTACATGTATATGGTATGTGATGAGGATTTATGGAAAGGTATCCCACAGAAACTCAAACAGACAGTTAAAGATGGAGAAGAGAAGGTTTCTTAAATTTAAAAAGGAATTTTAATACATGTATACGTTCGTTTCGAACAGCAATATTAATATGTAAATAACATGGTAGAATAATTAGAAATTAAATTAAATTAAATTAAATTAAATTAGATTAAATTAATTTCATATTAGTGTTCTCCTCAGTGCATAAAAGAATGCATCAAAAAATTATTATTATTGTTATTATTATTATTGTTAACGAAGACTTGATGGAGGAAGTAGCAAATAGCATATTTGGATATATATATTTTATCCTTATGAAAGATCAGGAGCATACTAAAAAAGTGTTGTTGAGTCTAGGTGTGAAAAGACTACACACACACACACACGATGGACTTGTTTCAGTTTCAGTCTACAAAATCCACTCACACGACTTTGGCCGACCCGTGGCTTTAGTAGAAGACACATGTTTAAGATACCATGCAGTGGGACTGAACCAGAACCATGTGGCTGGGAAGCAAGCTTCTTAACTTCACAGCCACACCTGCACCACAATATACAGAGTAGAAAATTATTACCTGTGATAATTGATTCTTTTGACATCTCAGCGTATCAGTTGAGACTGTGACAATGAGCGCTTCACAAATAACCTCTCGAAATGAGAGGTTAGAACGCCGGAAGAAATGCTGTGCAATGTTTGTTCCGGCTCTTTATTTTCTGAGTTCACATCTCACCGAAATCAATTTTTGCTTTCCATCCATTCGTAATCGATAAATAAAGTACAATTCAAAAACTGGGAACGATGTAATCAAATAACCGCAGCCGAGAAAATTTTTCAAGCATGTTACAAACAATTACTTACCGTGATGATAGTCCTGATGGAGCAGATACACAAATACATACATACATACATTGTCTATCTATTTATCTATCTATCTATCTTATTTCTTTATTGCCCACAAGGGGCTAAACATAAAGGGGACAAACAAGGACAGAAAAAGGGATTAAGTCGATTACATCGACCCCTGTGCGTAACTGGTACTTAATTTATCGACCCCGAAAGGATGAAAGGTAAAGTCGACCTCGGCGGAATTTGAACTCAGAACGCAAAGACAGACGAAATACCGCTAAGCATTTCGCCCGGCGTGCTAACGATTCTGCCAGCTCGCCGCCTTTTTTTTCTTTTTTCTTTATGCTTACAGCACCTAGGTTTCCCAAGCGGTCACCCATCTAAGTACTCACTAGGCTCGAAGTTGCTTAACTTCGGTGATCAGAAGAGAACCGGTGCTTTCAGCGTGATATGGCCGTAAGTTATCTATCTATCTATCTATCTATCTATCTATCTATCTATCTATCTATCTATCGATTTACCTATCTCTCTCTCTATCTACCAATCTATGTCTCTCTCTATTTATTTACCTCCTCTCTCTCTATCTATATATCTATCTATCTGTGTGTCTGTTTGTCTGTCTGTCTGTCTATCTATCTATCTATCTATCTATCTATCTATCTATCTATCTATCTATCTATCTATATCTTTATTTATTTAACCCGCCTATCTCCCTATCTATATATGTATTTCTCTCTCTGTATGAATGTATGTATGTATGTATGTATGTATGTATGTATGTATGTATGTATCTATCTATCTAGCTATCTATCTCTCTTTCTATCTACCTGTTTATCACTGTACGTACCGCCCTCTCTCTCTCCCCCTCTCCCTCTCTCCCCCTCTCTCTATTTATCCCTATTTGTGATTACATAGACCAACACATCCAATTTTTCTTATTTGGCGGAGTATGATTTGATAAAGATTTCGATGCTATTTGTTGCAAGGCAAGGGACCACAAAAAGCTTGGTTCACTCGTTGGCTCGAATAAAAATCAATATGTTTCGAACATGTATTAAATACAATTAGAAACCTATCTCGTTTATCTATGCCAAAGTATGTTGAAAAAATATAAAAGCAAACCGCTGAATCTCTGAAAGCACCTTGAATATATGCATATGTCTATACACGCACGCACACGCATGCATACACATGCACACACCCACACACACATACATACACACACTCGCATACACACAGTTATACACACATATATACATACACTATACAAATTAAAATAGAATAGGATATATGCGCGCGCGTATGTATGCATATGATATAAACGTATTATGCATTTACGCGTTATATTATTTATATATATGTATGTATATGTAAGTATATGTGTGTGTGTGTGTGTGTGTGTGTGTGTGTGTGTATTTGCATGCATATATATATGTGTATGTGTATATATATATATATATATATACATATACACAGAAACATGTATATATATATATATATATATATATATATATATATATATATATATATATATATATATATTTATAAATATATACATATATATGCACACATACACAGCCATATATATATATGTATATACATACATATACAAGCATATAACGTATATATGCATATATATATATATATATATATATATATATATATATATATATATATATATATATATATATATATATATATATATATATACACATACATACACACACATACACAGATATATAAAGTGGAAAAAAGAGAATACCAGCAGTTGTGAGTGTGTGTGTGCGTGCATGCATGCGTTTGTGTGTTTGTGTGTGTGTGCGTGTGTGTGTGTTTGCGTGTGTGTGTTTTTGTGTGTGTGTGTGGGTGTTTGGATTTAAGATTTCACATCTTTATTACTCAAGTTTCATAGCAGCCAGCGGCAATGCTTAAATGAAATGTGAGTTGTTAAAAAGATTGCTACAGGCTGACATAAAACTCTAATAATGAAGCTATGAATTTTTAAATCTTGATATCTTAAGACGCGCGCGCGCAAACGCAAACATTTGCAAACATGTAAGTTATATATATCATCGCTCTCACACAAAGAGACATAGATAGGTAACTAAACACACACACACACACACACACACACACACACACACACACACACACACACACACACACACACACACACACCAACATACATACATACATACATACATACATGCATGAAGACATACACGGATTTATATATGAACACACGCACTTACATATGTATATACATATATGTCTGTCTATGTATGTATGTATGTATGTATGTATGTATATATGTGTGTGTATGTATGTATGTAAATGCATATATCTGTACATCTACATAAAAAACACTCACGCACAAATGTATATGTATATATATATATATTTGTAATATATTGTCAACTTAATGTGACAATCCCAATAAGGGAACACACTACTGCTGTTTAGCCCTAGGAAGCTGGACCGCTTCCTGTCGGCCTTGACACAATTACTGTGTCCTTAAGTTCCCTTATTGGGATTGTCACATTAAGTTGACAATATACTACAACTTTGTCGCTCCACTACTGCTTAAATCTCTCTGAGAGATTTAGAAATATTATATTTCTAATATATATATATATATATATTACACACACGGATTTATATGTACTCCATTGAACTCTCTAGTGCAAAACCGATTGGCGAGATCGGTCGTAATGGATACATAATACTGTACACTTCGATTGATGTATGTGTGTGTGTGTGCGTGTATATATATATATAAATATATATATATATGGGAGAATATACGAAAAAACAACAACAGACGAGGACAGGTGGTGTAAATACAAAAGGATGTATTAGTATGACGCTCGGGAATACGGAAAGTGACGTTTCGAGCTACGCTCTTCAACAGAAAGAATACGGAGACAAGGAGAAAAACACGGAGAAAAAAAATTGAATAGTGTCCAGTCAACGGTCAATCAGTGTGTGTGTATATAAACTGGTCCACCGATTCATCGTCACTGAGTTTAAATCCACACACTATTCATCGTTAGTCTTAAAGTAATGCTCATTGAAAATCTGCGTGACACCGTATGACCATTGAAATACTAATACAACCCAGTCGAAAATCTCAACTTCACTCACAGACACACACAATATACATGTATATATATATACACACATATATAATATGACACTGGTTTCTGTAGAGTCATTGTTTTGCAATTGTTATCTATAACAATGGTATTTTAATAGATTATACAAAAAATATAAGACGTAGGCGTATTTTAAACTTCAAACAAATTCTCTTATTTTCCTACTTTTGTGGAAATAATATTTTATATATATATATATATATATATATATATGTATGTATTGCTAGAATTGAACAGACTGATATCGTGTTTCGTGCGAAAGACATTCGCAGTTATTCAATCCAATTTTAGATAATAGATGACAATTCCGACATTTTAACTGGTCAGACTCTACGGTCTTGAGAATTCATTCTTCCAGTTTGTCATTAATGCACATACACATACACATACACACCCAAAATCTCTTTCACGCACACATTCTCACACACGTATATAATATATGTGTATAACCATGCATTCAAACATGTATAAGCACGCATACATACAAGGACACACACAGACATGCACTCACCAAGAGACTGCCAAGATACATTATTTGCTGTCCATGACATAACCATTATGAAATGTTTCAATGGTGGCTGCTCTAAATAACTTTTTAACTTAATGAAAAAATCCACCATTTTGGAAATAGTTTCATCCACTATATTTTAGAAACAAAACATTACAATATTGAATTGTTTTCATAATTGAAATAAAGCAACAGGAGGTTAGCTATTTAGCTAATAACGAACATAAAATATCTTTATATGACTCGAAACATTTTTATCCTCACATGAGATAGAAGTTCCAAAATACAAAAATTAAAGTTTAATAAATATTTCGCAAATTAGATTGATATATATTTCTCGAACTTTATTAAACTGGCGCTAACATCTAAATTCAATAAATAATTAAATCTAATTAATTATTAGATTTAATTATTTATTGAATTTAGATGTTTGATTTACGTAACCAATTTTAAATTAAACAGATTTATATAAATATTCTATATTTATTTTTAGAAGATCGAAACGGAGGTTGCAGTTCAAATACAATGGGGTCGTTTGAAGAATTGCAATAAGACGATTTTTCCAGAGAGAATTTTAGCCACGCATACCTACCACCCTACACACGCATACACACACACGCACACACACACAAATATACACGCATGCACATATAGACACGCACTCACACACTGATTCGGACTCTCGTTTCTTAGACACACACATGCAGATGTATCCTTGGACGGATTTTGAACATATGATCATACACACGCATGCGTTCACATATACGAACACAGACACATACGTGTACACTTTACTTCATAAAGCGTATGACTAAATTCAATAAGCTAAAATATTTTCCCCCTGCTTATAAAACATATTTGACATTTCAAAATGGTAAATGTGTTCATTACTCTCACAAGGCTCCATAGAACATAAATAAATTTATATCTTGGTTTCACAATATCTCTGATATTCGAAGACATAAGTACATGCATACTAACCTATAATACATATTTAATTCCATATAAATATTTCTCCATGGTTCTAAAATATTTTTAGTGTTACAA
>NC_142934.1:78850225-78852725 GCF_046866305.1 Octopus bimaculoides | reverse complement strand
ATATATTGGTTGACTGCAGTTCCTTCATTCATTGTTCTTGGTCTATAAACTTCGGTAATATATAGATATACTAGGCTCCCTGCTAGAATTTCCTGTTGAGGATAACGTGATTTCGTTTCGTGGAACGCTAAAAGACTTCGTGGAACTTTAAAAAATCGGGATAACCCATATACCTACAATATTTTAGGCCTCATTACGTAATATACAAAGTTATGGCACCGATCATTGTTTATCCGAAACAGCTGTAAAGATAAAATTTGATTACGCCATTTATTTGTACATGTTGTACATGGAACTTCTCCATGTAGTACATGCGTTACACCTACTTTTGTTTAGTTGCCCTTTGTTACTTTTCTCTCTCGTTCTCTCTAATATACATTCGCTCTCTCTAATATGCACGTATGTATGTGTGTGTATGTATGTATGTGTGTGTATTCATGTATGTATGTGTGTATATGTGTATGTCATTATTCAGTTTATTTCAAGATTTCTTGTCAATAAAGAACCGGTTTCTAACCTAGATCCAAGGTTCCTTCATTGGAATTTCGACATCAACAACAGGGTATTTCTGTATGTATGTATGTATTTATGTATGTATGTATGTATGTATGTATGTTTTATGTACGTATTCTCATGCATATAGTTGCATATCTAGACATGCTCGTATATATTTAAATGATAAACTTCTGGAAAGTTTTACAGATTTTTACAGTTCCAGTGATGGATTAGATCTGGAGTTTCTGAATTAGTTTTGTCCTGTATGTATGTATGTTATCAATCAGATTCATTTCTGTATTTCTTGTCAATAGAGAAAGAGCCGGACTCTAACATAGATTCAAGGCTCCTTCATTGGAACTTTTATCAACATCATCTAGGTATTTGTGCATATGTGTGTGTGCAGTATTTGGTGTTAGTGTATGCGCAGATTTGTATGTTTGTTTTATGGATGCGTTTTTATGTCTAGATGCATGCATATGTATTTATGTGCTAAATTTTTGGAAAGTTTTACATATCTTTACAGTTCCATTGATGGCTTGAATCTGTAGTCTTCTAATCAGCCTTTTTCTTTCAGGTTTTGAGAACCCTAATTTTTCCAGGTTTTTGTTGAGGCAGTTCGTTACATATCCCAATGCCCCAACAATCACGGGTATGAATCTGAACTTGTAGTCTGGGTGGAGTATCTGTAAATTTCTCAGTAGCTCGGCCTAGTTCTCTTTTTCTCTAATCTTTAGTGGGATGTTGACATCCGCAGGACAGCCGATTTCTACTACTGTACAGAGTTTCTCTTCTCTGTCCCAGATTACTATATCCGGTCTATTATGTCTGCACTTTATTGAGGTTTTTATTGGGACATTCCACCAATACTCTTTCATATTGTGAGTGGTAATGGCCTCTCCTTAGCCCCGGGGTTATCCTGTCGGCGGATTTCATTGTACAGTGTCTTGGCCACAACATCATGTCTCATAGGTAGGTAATACCGTGATGACATTTTTGGACAGCTGCTAATGATGTGGGTGATATCTTCGATACTGATTCCACAGAGTCTGCATCGATTATTACATTGTGACGCTTTGCCCGCCTCTCTGTCCCGATTGTTTATTAGGAATTTGGTTGCTATTTCTTGTTCTTGAATAGCAGAGGCATATACCCTTCAAAGTGAGATGTATGTATGTATGTATGTATGTATGTATAATAAAAATGGATCTCGCTTAGAAACTTCAACCATGCCTAGTCAGATGTTCAATAAACTGAACTACTAAGCTACCAAACTCCAGAGCATTAGTGTCTAAGTGGCTGAGTAAAAATGATACGCAAACACGAATATCTTTAATGTAACTCTCAGGCAAGATCAGTGAGGCATATTGTCACACGGCGCATGACAAGGTCGGACTTTTGAATTACAGATCAAATCAATCCTACGGGAATTCTACTGTTTCCCCTCAAACCCAATTTCATTTACAAGGCAGGGGTCAACACAAGTCTATAGAAAATAACATTCGCTCCAGATACCACGCAGCAGTATTGAATCTTGAATATTATGCGTGCGTTCATTTGCTCTGTAGACATAAGATCAAGGCTGAAACTGAATTCAGAGCGCAAACAACCGGAACTGGTGCAGCAAAGCATAACGTCCGATGCTCTTACAGTTCATTCAATCAACCCCAGGTTAGGTTGGTATTTTATTTAGAAACTGAAGGGCGATAGTTGACCTCGGTGGGATTCGAACTCAGAATGCAAGGAACTGAAACAAATCTCTGAGGTGATCTCTGAAATCGTCAAACGATTCTCCTAGTTGGCTACCTTTAAGAGTATAAATTAAAGAATAAAATTTAATTCTTGCATAGTGGTTCTTGGCATAGCATTCCCAATTAATTTAATTCTTAAAGCCATGAGACACATTCATTAATATCGTAAATGAGGTTTCGTGGCTTCTAATTGAAATTAACAGCTGAGTCGTGGACCAAATGCGCATGCACCCGGTAATCGCTTGTATGTACCC
>NC_142934.1:78825225-78845225 GCF_046866305.1 Octopus bimaculoides | reverse complement strand
CCATCCAGTGTGATCATTTCATTGTGGCTAGAAAACCTGACATTGTTATTGTAGAAGAGAAGAACCAAGAAATTTGTCGATAACGTTGATGCCACTATTGAGGTACTTTATTTTAACGGTGCCGAAAGCAAAACTAATATCGGCCTCACTTGAAGCGAAAATGTGAAGCTGGAGTAAATTACCTCGAAGCAAATTCTCGAAGCTCTAACGATCCCTCACCCATGCTACTACTACTGCTACTACTACAATAACTACTACTACTACTACTACTACTACTACTACTACTACTACTACTACTACTACTACTACTACTAATAATAATAATAATAATAATAATGTTAATAATAATATAGTTTCAAATTTTGCCGCAAGGGCAGGAACGGATAAGTTGATTACAACGACTCCGTCCCCAGTGTTTCACTGGTGTTTATTTTATCGACCCCGAAAGGATGAAAGGCAATGTCGACCTCGTCGGAATTTGAACTCTGAACGGGAAGACGGACAAAATACCGCTAAGCATTTCGCCCGGCGTGCTAACGTTTCTACCAACTCGCCACCTTGATGGCACTGCTGGTGCTGCTACTACTACTACTACTACTACTACTACTACTACTACTACTACTGATAATAATAATAATAATAATAATAATAATAATAATAATAATAATAATAATAATAATAATAATAATAATAATGTAAATGTTGATAAAAACAATCATGAGTTACAACACAATAGCTGATGTTTCCACATGTAAATTCACGCACACACACACACACACACACACACACACACACACACACACACACACACACACACACACACACACACACACACAAGAGCACAAAGTAATATATTTTAAAATGTTATCATTGCTTTACATAATCGTTCGTATGTATTATTATGTAACTTCATGCATTTGATATTAAAGTGCATGGCGATTTTTTTCGCAAGTCAAGCGTATATTGCTTAGCAGTATCAAAAACCATGTACACATACGCGTATACATACATATATACATATATACTTTACTTTTTTATATATACATATATATACACGCATACTGAGACTTGTCTTTTGAAGTATTGTCGCATTTACTTTGCTGAGTGAGTTGATAGCGGCATTACGAAGTTATTCTTAATGGAATGCGTTTAGTACTGTTTCTTAAATATCTTATGAAACCTGATAATTTTTTTCCTTTCTTACCAAGAAGGTAGGAAGAAAGAGAAAAATTTCTTGCTCCATATAGAAAGTAAACGATAGAATTTTACGTAGTTTAATAGATTTTTCCTTCCTATATTATTATTATTATTATTATTATTATTATTATTATTATTATTATTATTATTATACCGTCTCTTTTTCAGAACGTCTTCCATCAAAATGGCGCCGGCGAGGGAATTGCAGTGTATGTGGTGTGTGGTGTGTGCGTGTGTGTATGTGTGTGTGTGTGTGTGTGTGTGTGTATGTGTGTGTGTTTGTGCGTGTGCGTGTGTTTCATACACACGTACGTATACATGGATACGTGCACACGCACAGATAAGCTCATATATATATATATATATATATATATATATATATATATATATATATATATATATATATATATATATATATATACACACACAGACGTAGACACTCTGTATATCTATATATATGTATGTACGTACGTATGTATGTATGTATGTATGTATGCATGTATGTATGTATGTATAGATATGTACCTTTTCGTTTATTTTGTATTATTAGAAGTCTTCCTATTGGGAAGAAGCTGGTTTCTTAAGGATACAAAGCTCCATCTTTGGAATGCAGATAGCGAAAACAGTGTCAGAGTTAAAAAAAAAAATATGCAATAGAAAAGTCTCGAATGATTTTACTTTTCCGCCTACAAACTGTGTTTGTAATATGCATGTCAGCTGGGTGATTTCTTTTTCAGATTGTCACCTACGCCTTTTCTAACAAAATCGAGTGCCCCCATTATAATTGGTATAAATGATAATATATTCGGATAAAGAAGTTAATGGTTTCAAAACAGTTGCTTATAGTTATTTTCTCCCTTTCATTTTCAAAGAGCTGGCCTCGATGGCGGTACTAACATCTTTATCCGACTTGTTACGTTTGCACTTCTTAGCACTTTTGATGAGAATGTTACGCTAATATTCTTTGTATCAATGCTTATGTATGTATTCAAGAATATTATCAACAATTATCATCGGACAGAATATTTTTGTTTTCAGATAGCAATATATATTGTTTTTGTGATATTGTCGTGCCTCATTGGATAATTGTACCTTGGGCAGCTAACGATTACATGTGTAACGTCTTCGACAGAAATCTGACCTAAGTGACATTTTCGGTTGCATGTTGCTCTCCAAGGGTTTCGCCGTCCCTTTTGTTTCTTCTTTAGTAGTGCCTACCGGTATCTCTCTTTCTGTGGAATTTTCCACATGATGTCAGTATCATGTGGGTTTTAATAGCTAAGGAATGGATTTTATCTACAGACCAGTAAAATATCCTAAATATTCGTATCAGTACGGTACTGGTACTGAAAATGTAAGTAAATGTATGTATGTATGTATGTATGTATGTGTGTATATATGTGTGCGTGAGTGTCTGTGTATTTATGTATGTATATTCTTTCTTTTTCTTTTATTCCTTCACTGATTTAAGCTGGTGCTTTAGTTGAAGGAACTTGGCAAAAGTGCTCGCATTGGGGCTGAAATCACAAGGTTGTGAAGCAATTGTAAACCACAAAATGAAATAGAAGCAGCGCTGATGTAATAACATTATCGACTATATATATATGTAACGCATATGTTACGTGTGTTTGCCAGAAGTTTCCGAAAACTCCCGCAGCTTTGAGAGAGCATTCTTCATCGAACCATTTCACAGCTTACCGGCAAATACACATGGCTTGTTCGTGAAGTATATGTGGTTTATATATATATATATATATATATATATATATATATATATATATATATATATATATATATATATATATATATATATATATATATATATATATATATATATATATATATATATATATATTACATATACATATATATGTCATATATATGTACATACAGAGATGTTCATGTGTATGTTTGTATTCACGTATTCATTAACAAACATGAACACGGAGTGACACACAAACATACACACACACAGACATACACACACTCACATACACACTTTCATACATACATATACATACACACGTACACAGTTATTAACAACCTTGCATATTTAGTGATTCAATGCACTGGGAGTCATTCCATGAGTCAACCTTTGTAATAACTTTGTCTATAGCCGCCGAATTGCTGCCTCACCCAACCCGTTCTTTTTTAAAATCTCGTTGCTATATTTTCTTCACACGAAACATAGCAAGTTGACCAGAGTTGATTTATATATAAGCCGCCTACATATAATTTATGATTTATAAATCTTAGCAGCATATATTATTTACAGTATTTGATGGATGTCGTTGAACCCCCCCCCCCAAAAAAAAAATTATCAGATATATATCCAATGTAATAATGTTTGTGATGCATTGTCGCTATTGTTTTATTCACTATATCATTACACACTGACATTAAGTGTTCCAAGAACATACCGGATTACAACTTATGAAGATAGACGCTGATCATCGTAGCTACAAAGAACAAGCAAGAAAGCATTTATCAGGCGGTCGACAGCTATTATTACACGGTCTTACATGTATGTGTGTGATTTTGTCGTATTATCACTCTTAATAAAAGATTTATCTTTCGTAGACTTAACACCTTAAATATAGGAGCTAAGTCGCTGTCAGTAGAAAGCGTTCACGACCTTCTTGGAGATATCCATTTGAGTATGTATGTATGTATGTATGTATGTATGTATGTATGTATGTATGTATGTATGTATGTATGTCATTATTCAGTTTTATTCCAAGATTTCTTGCCAATAGAGAAAGAGCCGGTTTCTTACCTAGATATAAGGCCCCATCATTAGCATTTCAACAACATCTACAGGCTATGTAAGTATGTACGTATGTATGTATGTATGTATTTATGTATGCATGAATGTATGTATGTAAATTTGTATGTCTTGTTTTATGTATGCTCATGCATATACTTGTATGTCTAGACATGCGCATATATACTTAAATGATAAACCTCTAGTGTGTATGTTTGCATGTATGTACGTATGTATGTATATATGTATGTATGTATATATGTATGTATGTATGTATGTATGTATATATGTACGCAGCACCTTTCCTCCTAGACCAGGTGATTCAACATGTACACTATGTGAAAAAGTTTCCATGTTGATTTCCGGTCTGAAGAAACATAGGAGTTCACAGAAATAGCATCCCACAAAGGGATTCGATAGATCCAGTGGAAGTTACAACTTGCGTCTGTCACCTATGCTTCAAATCATGCAGATCTGAATCTGGATTGAATAGATGCATGAGCGGTCGTGGTCGGAAAGTCAGAAATACCATTAACTAGGAGTAAGCACTAAAGACGGCAAGCATCTTTGATGATAGAGTAACAACCATAAATGTGTGTATGAATATTTTCCATAAAACTTACATATACAAAAGATACGTATACATATGTAAATTAAGGATGAATGTTCTTTACAGCTGTTCCGAAAATGCTACGGCTACGACAAAGAAACGAAGCAGTAATCAAGTCAATGGAAACATTCAATCTCATCACGCCTCACAAAAAGCGCGTCAAAGGAAGTTCAATGTCAAGACGATACTGATTTGTTTCATCGATGCGAAAGGAATTGTCCACACAGAATTTGTTCCTCCTGGTCAAACTGATAACCAGACATTTTACTTGGGAGTTCTGAAGCATTTGCGAGAGGCAGTGTGAGGCGAAAACGCTCCGATCTGTGGTAAAGTGGAGAGTGGTGGTTTCATCACGACAATGCGTCTTGGCACACCACCTTGAGTGTGAGACAGGTTTTGACCAAAAATGGCATGATCCCTCTTACCCACACCCTCCCTATTTACCTGATATTGCTCCCTGCGACTTTCTTTTGTCTCCCCGAATGAAAAATGTCCTTAAAGGAAAACGTTTTGCAGATGTGGAAGAAGTGAAGAAAAAAAAACCGACGGAGGTGCTAAAGGCATCACTTCGCAAGAGTTCCAGGACTGCTTCGAACAGTGGAAAACGCCTCTGGACCGAAGCATTGCTTCAAATAGAGAATACTTAGAAGGTAGGCGGTGAAAGTATAAACATGTAAAACTAAGTGAAAAAAATAATATTGTAAAATTCCGGTTTCTTTTGGGTACTCTCTCCTAGTTAATACCATATTGCATATTGTACAAACAAGTGTATATAATGAAGCTATAAATATACACAGCAAATAAAGAAAGCAGTACAATTAATATCAACTTAAAAATAAACAAATAGTTTAGAAACCGTATTACATGAATCAAACAGCAAAAAGTATAAAATATAGAGAAACAAGTCACAAAATAGAATCCAAAATATACTGCATAAAAACTGTAATCAATACCAGTAATATACTTACAAAAATATTAAAATTGACACCTTATTAGTGTCAAGCCCATAGCCTGCAAGCGCATGAACATGCTGCGATGCAAACATCAAATCGTTAAACTTTCCAACAATGTCACATCCACCATACGACACGTTTTTGCCGACTCACTATGCACTTACAACTGGGAGTTTGCATACTGCATCATTATCTAACGGAAAGACAACTTAATATGAAAATTTAGTTAGCAGCCAAGGCGTCTAATACAGAATCTTTTTTTCTTTTACAAAATTAGAAGACTGTTCTGTACACACTACACAATACCGAAAAATATACGAAGGTCGTTTGTCCAGCAAGTACTGAATAATAACGGGCGTAATTTTAGACAGAGCTACTTTTCTTGATTTATTTATAACAGCGTCGCCAGCGCCAGGTTTCATTTCTTCAATGATTTGTAAACTTCTTTCTTTCTTTCTTTCTTTCTTCGTTCATTTGTAGTTTTACTACAGATAGCATAAATTTTCATCATTCAGTCTGGAAAGATTAAGTTGATCGAGGCAAATTTATAAACTACGTAATTAATGTTTCAATAAATAATTCTCTCTCACTCTCTCTCTGTGCCTATGTGTGTATATATATGCGTGTGTACTAATATGTGTGTATAATGTATTTGCATGTGTGTGTATATATGCATGTACATAGTTCTCTGAGTATAATTTTCCTGGTAATATATAAAATATATTAAAAAGTGTATGTATGTATGTTTGTACGTGTGTGTATGTATGTATGTATGTATGTATGTATGTATATATATATATATATATATATATATATATATATATATATATATATTTAGATACATAAGTATATATATATAAGTATATATATGTATATATATAGTTTGATTAACATCACGATATATATATATATATATATATATATATATATATATATATATATATATATATATATATATACTTATATATATAATATAATATAATATCATATATATGATACCAACTGATTAACTTCACGATATATATATATATATATATATATATAAATCGTGAAGTTAATCAATCGGTATTTTCCGTAACTGAGCTCTCGTCTATTTCCGAAATGTCTACTGGACCGGGTGCGTTCATTTGATTTCAGTAAATTCGGTGGTAGAAGAAGCTACTGTAGATGATGAAATCAGAAACTAATTAATCACAGCAGCTAGTTATAAACTGCAGCTGTTAAACCAGATCTCATTAATAATGTTTAGACAAAGGTATGAAAGAGCGCATGTGTACACACACCCATACGCACGCACGCTCTCTCTCTCTCTCTCTCTCTCTCTCACACACACACACACACACACAAACGCAAAGCGCACACATTTCAATATATATACATACACATTAATTACCTATCTGTGTAAATATTATACCCACGCTTATAATTGCATTGACTTTGGCACTGTAGTGGGATTAAATTTTATTGATTCTGTCTAATGCATAGATTTCTTTTGACCAAACTGCTTTGATTTGCCAATCTTTGAAAAGAAGGGGTTAGCTTCGATCGATGCTACCCCAGCATATCAAGGGTACTATTAATTGATTCGTTACTTGGGTACAGAACTTTAGACTGATAAACAAGTCGGATAGAAGATGATAAGACTGTATCACTTTTGTGCTTGCTGTACGTCTTTGAATAAAAACCGGGTTGCATAATGAGATCATATGTCTTCTCTCTGTAAAGTCGCCATACCTCAAATCAAACATTTCTGGTGTTTTTCATCAAATTACAACAAATGGAATTCTGTTTCAGTAAAGAGGGCATAACAATATATAGTCGAACCTAATAATATTGTTAACGTTCATCTTCCTAAAACTTTAATGATGGAAAGCAAAGGAAGCAATATTTGAACTCGAAATATAGAAAAATAAAGTAAAGTTCCTTCCCGGGTCATACAGACTCATAAGGTCGGTTTCCCGGTTTCCATGCTGTATAGATTCAACACATAGAAACGCAAGGTTACTCATTTTTGCCAGTTGAGTGGATTGGAGCAACGTGAAATGAAGTGTTTTGCTCAAGAACACAACGCGGTGCCTGGTCCAGGAATAGAAACCACAATTTTACAATCATGAGTCCAACATCCTAACCACTAAGCCACGCGACTTCACCAAGATCTAGAAAGTCAAAAGAAAATAGCGCGAGTCATTACCAGTTCTTTCTTCTCACAAGTTTATGAATCTCTAATGTTGAAAACTTCCTTCCATCGTCACACTGCTGATCTTATATACATTCTGACTGTACTAAGGAAACACTTACAGGAAGGACAGAATTCGATGCTACAAGGCAATGAAAGATTTGTCAGTTTGATAGAGTTGTTGCTTCTAGCAACAACAAACGTCTAGGTCTATAAGTTACTTACAACTTTATGGAACGAATCATTTTACAGCCAGATGTGTGTTAACTGTTATCTGCGAGCAGAATGATGCAATGCTAGTGGCATGATTCGACTCCGTAGACTCATCACTAGTAGACCAGCATCCAAACGACTCGGGAATTCACAGGGCTCCAATTATTGGTGTTAATGAACGAGCATTTAGGCTTACTTAATGAAATAGTTCGCAGTTTTACTGCATAAGAGCACTTTCAAATTTACAGGAATGTCTCCCGAGCACAAGGAAGGTAGCAGAAAAAAGGTAACTACTGCTCAGTCATACATAGTCAACATGAATTTTTACCAATAATTTGCGCATAAAGTTTGACATTGAGGAAAGATCTTTGCCATGATTAAGGGTAACGTACTGGTTGGCGTGCAAAAGCAGTTTATCCATGTCCTACTCTGGGCAGATATAGTCATTCACTCCAAAGTAGAGAATATTTTTTATGAATGGCCATGATAAATTTTTTGTTTTCATCTATTGATTTAAAAAAAATAAAAATTTAATTAGCAACTCATTTGAAAGTGGTCAGACACAAGAAAAAGAGATATTACATGGAATCCATTTAAAGAAGCAAACTTACAAATCAAATAGCTAGTGTAAAACGCCGAATACTGACATTCAAAATAGTTACTTGCATTATTAGTTCTTCCATCTATCTATATATTTAGCCGCTATTTCTCCGCTTTTCTGTTAAATTCCGTTGTAAGCACACAAAAAATAAGACATAAAAAAAAATAAAAACAAGGCAAAAATTACTAGGAAAATATCTTCTCGTTTAAATTGAACCACAAGAATAAAAACGTATCTTTGATGAATGAACTATATTGCATTAAATCTCAATAAGGCTACAGAAAACCAGATCGATTAAGGTGCTGGATGAATCGAATATCTTACCGCGTCAATGCTATTGCATTGTGGAATGATTGTTGTTGTTATTGTTGTTGTTGTAACAAATGGTAAACCAGCAGTGATCATTCTGTCTTTTTCTTCAGGTCTTCTGTTTCTGGAACTATACTTCCATTCTTTTGTTTATTTTAATGATAGTTGGATATGATTTAAATGAGATTTGGTAGCTATTTCTTGCAGAGGCGCTGATTCGGTTGAAACATAGGGACACCAATAAAGTTTCTATTTACATGTATGCAGGGGATTCAGGATTGAAATACAACACGTGTGTTTTATGTGCAATCATACAGCGAGATGTTATTTAATTTATTCGCACAAAGAAAAATGGACGGTATCATCGCAATATGGGTTCGTATGACAGATGAAAATATGCACACACAGACGTTACACACACACACACACACACACACACACACACACACGCACACACACACACACACTACACACACATACACATACACATACACTACACACAGACAAACGCTCACATGCTCACACACTGACATACATGCATGCATACATACATACATACATACATTCATGCATATATACGTTTGTATGTATGCAGTATACATAGTAATGAAATTACTAAACGGAAACATCCTAGATGGAAAGCAAACTTGAAGAAAACATCGACCTGCACCGCCATATTGGATGGTTAATCACGATAATAAAATCTAAGGAGAATAATGAATTAATACATTCGCCAATTACATCTTAAGCATAAATTAACAAAACTCTGCGACGACTTTTCCCACCAAGCTCTTGAGTATGAATGCTAATTACTCTGAAGCACGTAAAGCAACGACCCCAGGACACTGAGCGTAAAAAATCCAGCTGCATAGAAGTTTAGAGCGAGCCAGTATAAGTTACCAATTTGCTTCTAACCCACAGGTGTTATGAAGAAGGAAATGAGGAAAGAAAAGATTACTGATAAGAGTTCTCTCTTTCCAGAAGTTTTTGAATGATTATGGTCCAAAATATGGAATGAGAAGTGGGATTTTAACCTCAATGTATCGTGGCTAAAATAGTAAGAAAATACCTAACCAACATCGACAGTAAATCACTCACAATTGATCTGGAAATTTTCACTACAACTGTAGGCAAACTGCATGATGGGAAGGCACCGAAAACCATTATGCAAATTGACTAGCAGACGAATCTTGTGGCCAAGAACGAAACCACTGAGTTGGCAGAAAATTACAAGCTTATTGTTTGCCTAAAAATTAAGTACAAAATGTACACAAGTTTCCTCAACTAATTCCTCCAAGATTATTCTGAGTCCAACTAGATAATGACTGATAAGCAGGTAAAAAAAAGTGTGTGGATGTGCCGAGCAATTTTTTTAAATAAGTAAAGGTATATTGTCTAAAATGAGAAAGAACCGCGAAAGCCTTGTGGCAGTATGGCATGATTATAGGAAAGCATTCGAATTTATTACCTACTCGTAGCTGCTTAGTTGCTGCAATTGAGAGGCTCACAAAGACTTGGATAACAATTCCAATACTTACAACTGAGAGCGGAACAATAGTCTCCAATGTTATAATCAGTTCAAAGGAATATTCTAAGGAGATAGCTTTTCTGCAGTTCTATTAATCTTGGCATTAAATCCGTTATTATTCCTGTTACGAAAAGCAAATGATTGCATGCTAGAGTCTGCAACTGCTTGAGATATTAATCTAACCTATAATTTCTTTGTGGATGACCTGAAGATTTACGCAAAAAACGTTAACAATTCAAATAAATAAATATTTAATTAAATACAAAAAAAAGACAACTGGAGTTAATAACATTTTTAGCTGGTCTAGGAATGGAATTTAGCCAAAATAAATGTTCGTATTTGTTGAATGGGGGAAATTAATCCTCAAGACCCGAAACTTATGCATCAGCAATTTCTCTGTTTCTCCTGTTTCACGCAAAGAATGATACTTAGGAGTTGATGAAAGCATATCATACGAACGTACTGTAAATAACATAGTGTGGCACGAGAATATTATGGAGACTTAGAAAAGCATGGCAGTTGAAACTTTCCTCTTACAAAAAAACAATATCCCATAATATATTTTTAGTAGAAGTACTGATTCCAGCATTTGGGATAGTTGACTGGTCTGTAGAGGAAATTTGCTTCTCAAACATCAGTTGGAAGCTTCCACAGAAGCATTAATATCAACAGGCTCTACCTAAGAGAAGATAAAGGAGGTAGAGGTTTGAGATCAGTGTAAAAAGCCTTCAAATGAACAAATCGATCCCAGTATTTATTTTTGAAAGCCTGGGTCTTATTCTATCGGTCTCTGATTGGCGAAGCGCTGGGTTACGGGGGACGTAAACAAAGCAACACTAGTTGTGAAACGGTTGTGTGGGACAATTGTGAAAATGGGGCTATGGTGGAAGACACTTACCCATTATGTCATGCAAGAAGATTGAACTCGGAATCATGTGGTTAGGAAGCAAACTTAGGAACATGTGGTTAGGAAGTGGTGATTTGAAAAATTATAACATGTAAGCACGAAGCATGTTCTGCATTGCAACGGACTTATAATGTTAATCTTTGGCTTTCCTGCTGATGAGAGCTTCACCTAGTAAATTACTTTATTTACTGAAGATAGCTCGAAACCATGGTCTAGGAAATAGATGGTAAATGTTTTTATTTTTCATTCCCTTTGGAAATTACCCCTAATTGTGGTTTGGATTTTAACTACTCCTTCTAGCAGTTTAGATGTCCGATTATGGCCATCTCTTATGTGTTTAAATCTACACTGTATATGTAAATGAATAATATATAGTCTATTGACTAGTTTTTCTACACGCTAGGCCACGGTGGTGAAAAATGTCTAGATAATATTTTACTACCCTGAAATTTAAAAATAATAATTCTTTCGGCTAATTTTGAAAGAAAATCGGCATTATTTGCTGCCGATAAAAAACTGCGCTTGCGCGGTGATTTGAAAAATTATAACATGTAAGCACGAGGTATGTTCTGTATTGCCTCGGACTTATAATGTTAATCTTTGGCTTTCCTGTTGATGAGAGCTTCGCCTAGTAAATTACTTTATTTACTGAAGATGGCTCAAAACCATGGTCCAGGAAATAGATGGTAAATGTTTTTATTTTTCATTCCCTTTGGAAATCCCTAATTGTAGTTTGGATTTTAACTACTCCTTTTAGCTGTTTAGATGTCTGAATATGTGTTCACATGTACACTGTATATATATATATATATATATATATATATATATATATATATATATATATATATATATATATATATATATATATAGACGGTTTAGATATAGATTCAAGGCTTGAATATGGTACTTATGCGAAGGCACCCGAATTTCACATCCCAAAAGGATGGGTGATTAAAATCAAATAATAAGCAACACGGATTTTGAAATCCGTGTTGCTTATTATTTGATATATATATATATATATATATATATATATATATAGGGGGAGAATTCACAAAAAAAACAACAAAAGACAAAGACAGGTGGTGTAGACAACAAACAGATGTATTAGTTTAACGCTCGGGAAGTGAGAAAATCTTTAAGAGCTTTCACAGAAAAGAACACACACACACACACACACACACACACACACACACACACACACACACACACACACACACACACACACACACACACACACACACACATCTATATATATAGAGAGAGAGGTTGGACAAAATAATGGAAACACCTAGCATTATAGCATCATAATTTTGAAATATCTATAAAACCGTTAAAAGCTTGTTTATTTTTATGTTTTGTGATATATTACTAGTGTTGCTTAATATCATTTACTAAAATTGCTGTTTCTTTTCACATATCATCAGAAAAAAGGTAATTAAAATTCATTAAAATGACAGATCTATCAGACTTTCAAAGAGGTCAAATTGTTGGTGCTCGTATAGCAGGCGCTAGCGTAACGAAAACACCCATAATGTTTGGTGTATCATGAAGTAGTGTCTCGAAAGTAATGACAGCCTTTGAGAAGAGGGAAAAACCTCCTTGTCGAAACAAAACTCTGGAACAAAACCAAAACTTTCAGATTGGGACCGTCTGACTCTTACGCAAATTGTTAGAAAAGATCACAAAAGGACAGCTCCCAAAATTACTGCAAAGCTTAATGACCACCTCGAGAACCTAGTTTCCACAAAAACTGTTCGCCGAGAGCTACACGAAGCCGGATTTCACGGGAGGGTTGCAATCAGAAAACCACTACTTTCAAAAACAAACGTTGCAAAGCGTTTAGAGTGGAGTAAAAACCTACAGAATTGGTTCCTAGAGCAGTGGAAGAATGTTATTTTCTTGGACGAGTCATCCTTTACTTTATTTTCGACCACCGGCCGAGTATACGTGTGGAGACAGCCAAAAGAAGCATTTGGCCCAGACTGCCTTCTCCCAACTGTTAAACATGGAGGAGGATCTGTGATGATCTGCGGGAGTTATATCTTGGAAATCAGTCGGCCCAATGGTTTTCCTTCCTGGCAGAATTAATAGTAAAGACTATTTAAGCATGTTATCTGATCAAATTCATCCTATGGTTGCAGAACTGTTTCCGGGGGATAAAAGCAATCTTTCAGGATGATAATGCACCAATTCACATAGCTAAAGTTGTTACTGAATGGCACAAGGAACGTTCTAGTGTAGTTGAAAATTTTATCTGGCCACCACAATCCCCAGACCTCAATATTATTGAACATTTATGGTGCACTTTAGAAAAACAAGTAAGGAGTCCATATCTTCCACCATCATCACTACAAGAACTGGAGACTCAGCTGAAGAATGGACAAAATTTACTTTGGAAACAATTCAAACTTTATACCAGTCTATACCTCGTAGAATTCAAGCTGTAATTACTGCCAAAGGCGGTCCTACCCCATGTTAAAAGCAATTTGTTTGAAATTTTAAGGTGTTTCCATTATTTTGTCCAACTCTGCATGTATGTGTATATATATATATTTATTTATTTATATATATGTATGTATGCATGTATGTATGCATGTATGTATGTATGTATGTATGTATGTATGTATGTATGTATTTATGTACATAAATTCCAAATGTTTTGCTTGAACAAATAATCACAGACGTGAGAAAAGAGCTAAATACTGGTTTATAACGGAATAACGTATATTACATAAATTTTATTTTTCATTTTAACTGAAAGCTAAATTATTAACGAAAGATCTATCGTTTAGTCTTACGAATCGAAGAAATAATGATTTGTAAGATGAAACGGTAGAACTTTCGTAAATAATTTAGCTTTCAGCTAAAATAAAAATTTATATGTATAGCATAAACACAATTGTATATCGCTTTACTAACATTGTAACAAATTACTGAATGCCTCTAACAGATATGAACGTGTGTGTGGAAGAGATACAATGATGGCGGGAGATAACATGAGAATGTAGCGGAGAGAAAAGCAGGCTTAGAAAGAATGAAAGATAAACGAAAAGTAACAAAGAAAATAAGTAGGTCGGAAGGAGGGAGAGACAGGAGTAGGGTGAGGTTAAGGATGAGATTGAGCAGGAGATTTTCAAATGATCATATATATATATATATATACATATATATATATATATATATATATATATATATATATATATATATATATATATATATATATATATATACTACAGGGATGATACATGGTTTTATATGTGGATCGAATGCTGTATAGTTCCGCTTCAATTATGTGTTTTAAAATAGAAAATATTTGTCTGTCATCTTGTGGCGCTGTTTTTCCTACTGTTAATACAACTCCCGATTTTGCTGTTGCTAAGCCTGTTGCTAAGCCTGTTGCTAAGCCTGTTGCTATTATCGACGTTCCAATTATTACTATTCGTGACATTACGCCGTTATTGTCGTTGTCGCTGGTGTTGTGTTGTTGTTGCTATTGATAAAGTCATTGGATATCATTAATTGTGTTGTGTTGTGCTTGCGAAAGTTGTAGTAGTAGTTGTTGTTGTTGTTTTTCTTATTTAACCCTAGGTCGATTTTGATTCAACAGACCAATGACTTAATCGAATCCAGCTGTACACATTCGTTTAGTCCGTGTCGACTCTGACAAGGCAGACTTATGACCAAAAGCAATCTAGTCATGCCAGCTCCATCTTCATTAGATAATAGTGACTCAAGAACCACATTATCCGGTGTCCTTTTCTTTTCGAACGTTAGGATGAGATTTCAAGAAGATTTGCCTGTTATTTCTAGCCGGCATCTTCCTTGCTGAGACTATTGCTGCCACCGTGGGATGGTTGTCGCTGTTGGTGTTCAACTCTTAACGAAGGTTTTCATGCCTTAATCATAACCTAACAATAAAGTTTTGTTTAAAATGGTATGGTACAATTTGGGAGGGATTTTGGCTGCTGGTTCCACAGGTCGAGCTATCTTGTAAAGGTGTGACTCTTGTTATTTCACCTCTCATTTACTTATCATACATAGATTTGTTATTGTGGTTTAATGGTTGTGATTGTTGTAGCCTACGTACGCTCGCACACGTTTTACAATTTGGAATTATGAAAATTGTTCGAAAACAATTATTCGAAAAGCAGTTATTCGAAAAACAGTTATTCGAAAAACAGTTATTCGAAAAACAGTTATTCGAAATAAATATATGTGTACTTGATGTTTAATTTTATGATTTTTGCTTAAAAAAAAAAAAAAAATTAGAATAATTAACTTTTCGTATGATTGTCCTTTTGAATAATTTTCATTCATACAATTCTCCTTTCGAATAAATGTTTTTCGAATAGTTGCTTTCTAATAATTGTTTTCGAACAATGTTCACATAATCGAAAAAATGTGTGCAAACATCTCAAATAAGAGGAACCAAGCCACGCATTTTCGGGAAGAATTATACAAAATTATATCCATTCTACTTCTAGTACTTCAATGGTACTTTGTTTTAACAAGCCCTAAAAAATTGACCTTGGTGGGATTCGAAATCAGAACGTAAAGAGAATTAATTAGCTAAATGTTATTTCTGTATGTCTTCCGAGTCTTTATATTCTGAGTTCGAATCCCGAAGAGTTCAACTTCGCTTTTTATCGCTCTGGGATCGTTAAGATAAAGTACTAGTCAAATACTGGGTCCTATGATATAGACTAAAGCCCTTTCTTCAAAATTGTTGGTCTTGAGCCTAAGTCAGAAACAGTTATCATCATCATCATCATCATCATCATCATAATTATTATTGAGTAGAGCAGTGCATGCCATCAAAGTGACACTAGAGTACAAATATACGAAGCCCAATATACCCATCATGACTACCCGTCTGATAAGGGTACACCAGGGATACGCATCACAACCCTATGTGTGCGACTTCATTGTATTTATATGTTATATCTCTTGAAGCATTGCTTAATTCCGATTTGATGTGGCTTTCTTTAAAGGAGCGAAAAGTGTTGGTCACTAACGTTATGTTGATGCTAATATGAATATTTCGAAACAAACTAAAACTTTTATAAGCAAAATCAGTTGTTTCTTTATAAGTAAAGAAACAGAAACAAAATGACATATTTGTCCCACATTCAATCTCATTGTAAGCAGAACAAAGAGGTACAAACAACCTCTGAAAACAAAAGAAACAATGATAACGGCTTGTTGTTTGCAAGCACAGCGAGCCAGAAAGAAATTTTAGACATGGGTTAGTTGGCTAAAGTATGTAGGATAGGTATGTCAAAAAAGGCTATACCCTTTGCCTGACGACTTCTTTCACGAAAGTGCAAAGATTTTTCGAAGAATGGCAGAAGCTTTCTGTGCCGACAAATGAAGTTCTAGCTAATGTATGACACGATGTTTATGTGTATACGCTATTAACAGGGCAGGACATATTGAAGTATATGTCAGAACAGGGCGAGAGACATGCAGAGCTGGAGAATTAAAATGCGTTGCCAGAATCTATTGTCGCAATATGTGGAGAATAAAACACAAAATATTTAGGATATTGGTACAGATAACGATCATTTTCTTGTTATTAGATTTACGATGCAGTAGAACCACCTGACGAGGGTGGAGATAGGACAGAGCAACATATAGTAGGATTATGAATGACATAATGACGTCTGAAAACCATAAGGAACTTCAGTATAAGGAGGCAGGAATTTTATTGTCTTCCCACTCAGATCAACACCATCATCATCCTCCCCCTCATCGTCACCATCGTCGTCATCATCATCATCATCATCATCATCATCATCATCATTAAAATTATCATCGTCGTCGTCGTTGTCGACGTCACCGCCACCACCGAAACCACCACCACTACCACCACCACCACCACCACCTTCGTCTTCTTCGACTCCTTCTTCTTCTTCTTCTTCTTCTTCTTCTTCTTCTTCTTCTTCTTCTTCATAATCATCATCATCATCATCTTCATCATCATCATCATCATCATCATCATCATCATCATCAATAGCAAGTATTAATAGCAAAAGTATCATCGTCGTCATCGACGTCACCACCACCGCCGGAAACCCCCACCACCACCATGGCGTAAATCATCATCATCAGCTTCGTTGTCGTCGTATTCTTCTTCTTCTTCTTCTTCTTCTTCTTCTTCTTCTTCTTCTTCTTCTTCTTCTTCTTCTTCTTCTTCTTCTTCTTCTTCCCTAATATCGATTGTTATTAATTAGTCACGCCTTTGTTTTTGCAAATGTTATGGCTGGTCTTGTTGATCGTTATCATACTTGAAAACGCTAGAATTGTTTCACGATACTGTTGCTGTTGCTTTTGCCTACAGTATACCAAGTGGGTAGGTGTGATAGTGTGTGTGTGTGTGTGTTTATTAATTAACACTGGACAGTAAAAAAGGTGGTGGAAGAGAAGTCAGAAACCGGGCGTAGCAATAGAATGGTGAAGCTGAGCATAGGAGATTGCTAAATGCCGACACATCCGTTTCATTGTCTTAATGTATAAGATTTCTGAATTCATTTCTGGCTTGTAAAATGTTAATAAGCTCCGTCTGTCTGTACACAGAGACGAAGTAGTAGTAGTAGTAGTAGTAGTAGTAGTAGTAGTAGTAGTAGTAGTAGTAGTAGTAGTGGTGGTGGTGGTGGTGGTGGTGGTGGTGGTGTTTGTGGTGGTGGTTGTGGTGGTTGTGGTGGTTGTGGTGGTTGTGGTGGTGGTTGTGGTGGCTGTGGTGGTGGTTGTGGTGGTAGTAGTAGTAGTAGTAGTGGTGGTGGAACCGGTAAGTTACGGGGACGTAAACACACCAACATCAGTTGTGAAGCGATGGTTGGGGGGGGGGCAAACAACAACGCAAATAACAAATACATACACACACACATACACACACACACACACACATATATATATATATATATATATTAACGTGCAAGTGGCTGAGCACTCCACAGACACGTGTACCCATAACATAGTTCTCGGGGAGATTCAGCATGACACAGTGTGACAAGGCTGACTCTTTGAATTACAGGCACAACAGAAACAGGAAGTAAGAGTGAGAGAAAGTTGTAGTGAAAGAGTACAGCAGGGTTCGCCACCATCCCCTGCTGGAACCTCGTGGAGCTTTAGGTATTTTCGGTCAATAAACACTCACAATCGAAACCGCGATCCTATGACCACGAGTCCGCTGCCCTAACCACTGCGCCTCCTTATATATATATATATATATATATATATATATATATATATATATATATATATATATATATATGTATATATATATATATATATAGGCATATGTATGCATGTATGTATGTGTACATATTTTTGTATGTTTATTACAAATTGTTTTCTTTCCCATCAGCCATACTTCATCTATATATATGCATATAAAAGGAAAAATTGTTGACTTCTGCAAGATTTTAGTTGTTGACATTCGCTTGCTTTTTTCCTCAAGCTTGTTTTTTCTTCTTCTAAATGTTCGTATTGGGATGTTGTATATACGTTTTTTCCTAAGTTGCATTATATCAATATTTCAAGGACATATATATATTCGTCTAATCATGTGATGCTAATAAAAACTACCCTGTGTAAACATCCGACTTCTTATTTTTCTTGCTATTCGCTATTGTATGGAGAGAAATAACAGGTCTAGTGGAAATAACTAGAAAGAATTTAATAGAAGCTCTATGTGTTTATTTTCTCGTTGAAGCTCTGAGGAATACAGGAAAAGTAAAAAAAAAAAAGAGGAAAAACCCCTCAACTGGAGCTTCCGTCGGTTTCTACGACTAGTGTTCTAGTTATCTGCTCAAGCGAACTACTCTATTTTTTGAAAGGTCTACTGCTTATTTTATCGGTCTCAAAAGACACGGGTAAAATAAGGCCACGCTTCGACTTGGTCTTAGCCCAATGACTGAAATAAATTAATAAGTAAAATAAAAAACAAAGTACTTGTGTATAAAAAAATATTAATAGCATACAAGCGTGGACGTTGCTGTGTGGTAAGACATTTTCTTCCCAAGCACATGGTTTTGGGTTCAGTCTCATTGCGTGCCACCTTCGGCAAGTGTCTTCTACTATAGCCCCGGGTAGATCAAAGCCTTGTGAGTGGATTTGATTGATAGAAGCTGAAAGAAGCTCGTCTGCTAACCTGTCTAGACCACTCCTTATGCATACATCGTTCACATAAGCTCAAACACATACTACCACACATACACACACACTGGCCATTTTCGTACTCTCCTATCTTAGAAATCCCTTTATGTATCTTGCTCCTCTTCCGGTTACTTCAGCCATATGACCACACACATGCTTTCTTTGGGCTTTTTCCTTTCTCTCCGGACATTTCCTCTTTCTCCTTTCTGACGAGCAGCCATGCTCGAAACGTTATACAAACACTCTTCTTTCCATCTTATTCTGAGCGTCAACCTAAGACATTCGATGTGTACGTCTTTTTGACTTTAGTTGTTTTGTTGCTTTTAATTTTCGACTTGCTCCCTCTCTCTCTGTCTCCGCTCACACATACATATATAACTAATGTAGGCATCTGGGCATAATATAAACCGTATATGTATGTGTGTATGCATGTGTGTTTGCCCGTGTGTGTAGCGGGGACAGTAATTCTACATTCAGAATATACATAGAATCAAATTGTATATGCTAGAATTATATCTGCAAATATATGCTCACATACCTGCGTACTTTGATATCCCTCTATAATAAGACACGTCTTTTAAA
>NC_142934.1:78815225-78820225 GCF_046866305.1 Octopus bimaculoides | reverse complement strand
TTGCTTCTTAAACATATGGTTCAGTCCCACTGCATAGCACCTTGGGCAAGTGTTTTCTATTATACCGTCGGGCCGACCAAAGCGCCTTGCGAGTGGATTTGGTAGACGGAAACTGGAAGAAGCTAGTCGTATATATATACATACATACACACACACACACACAAATATACACATATGTATGTATGTATGTATATATATGTATATGTATATATATATATTTGTGTGTGTGTCTGTGTATGTACCCTCACCATCGGTTGACAGCCGATGTTGGTGTGTTTACGTCTCCGTAACACTAGAGGTTCGGCATAACGAACAGATAAAATAAGTTCTAGGCTTACAAAGACCAAGTCCTGGGATAAAATTTGCTCGACTAAAGGTGATGTTCCAGTATGGCCACAGTCAAATGACTGAAACAGATGAAGGAATAAAAGAATATATACATATACAGTAGGCTATTCGCCTGAGGAGTGAAAAGAAGTAAGGCTCTAAGTAGTGACCCACTTAAGGCTGCAGTTCGAATAAAGTAATGTTATTCCATTTAACGTAAAAATATTATTTTCAAATCTTGGCACAAGACCAGCAATGTCGGGGGAGGGGGGAAGGCGATTTTATGGATACCAGTGTTCAATTGGTACTTATTTTATCGACTCCAATATGATGGAAGGCAAAGTCTATCACGGCGGAATTTGAGCTCAGAACGTAAAGACGGACACAATACTACTCAACGTCTTGCTCGGTGTGCTAGGGATTCTGTCAGCTTGCCACCTTCCCTCCGCCCACCTGTATTGAGTACATTTTTCGTTTGATTACTACCGACACCAATGTGAAATCACAACTCCACACATACACGCTCAGTCTCGCAGTCAGCTTCTTTCTGCGTCTATTTTCTTCTGTCTTTATTTCTCTTACTATCTTCTCTCCTTCATGTGCGCGTGTGACTCACACACATATATACACATATATACATGCATATATACTTATATATACATACATACAAATACATACCTATACATACATACATATAGACATATATACATACATATATGCATATATATACATATATACATACATATATACATACATATATACATATATACATATATACATATATACACATATATATACATATATACATACATATATACATATATATACATACATGCATATATATATATACACATACTCATAAATATGTATGTATATATATATACACACACACACGTACATGGATACACATGTACACATGATGCGTGAGAGTGTGCGCGCACGCGCGTGTGTTTGTGTGTAAATATATATCTCAAGCTACAGTTTTTCCTATTCATTCCGATAGGATATTGATCTGGAAGTAAAATATAGATAAATAAATAAACAGTAGAAGATATAAATTATTTCGGTGTTGGTATCTCACGGTGTAGATGACTGAGAACAGACACACTCTTGCACACACACACACATACATACACTAGCACACACACACGTACAAACATACTCACACACGCACACATAGACGCACACACACACACATGTACATAAACAACACATGGATACTTACACGCAGGTGAATGCAAACAAATATACGTATACATGTGTGTATGTGCAAGTGTGTGTGTGTGTATATGTGAGTGTTCGAGTTTGGATATGTCTTGTGTATCTGTATGTAAGAATGTGTTCCTGTGTGTGTATGTGTGTTTGTGTGTGTGTGTGTGCTTGTGTGTGTGTGTGTGTGTGTTTTTGTGTGTTTGTGTTTTTGTGTGTGTGTGTTTGTGTGTGTATGTGTGTGTATTTGTGAGTGTGTGTGTGTTAGCATGTATGTGTGTGTGTGCTTGTGTGCTTGTGTGTCTGTCTATTTGTGCTTGTGTGTGTGTGTGTTTGTGTGTGTATGTGTGTATTTGTGAGTGTGTGTGTGTTTGTATGTATGTGTGTGTGCTTGTGTGATTGTGTGTCTGTCTATTTGTGCTTGTGTGTGTGTGTGTGTGTGTTTGTGTATGTGTATGTTTGTGTGTTTATGTATGTGTGTGTGTGTGTTTTTGTGAGTGTGTTTGTGTGTGTATATGTGTATGTGTGTGCGTTTGTGTGTTTGTGTGTGTATGTGCCTCTGTGTGTGTGTGTATGTGAGCGTCCGAGTTTAAATATGTTTTGTATATCTGTATGCCGGAATGCGTTTCAGTGTGTGTGTATGAGTATGTGTGTGTGTGTGTGTGTGTGTGTGTGTGCAATAGTGTGTGTGTTTGCGTGTCTACATATGTGTGGATGCACATCTGTATTCCTGTAAGCAGGATATTGATATAAAGTGAAAATACTTATATGTGCTAGAAATGCCTGTGCAGATTTATGTGGACGTATCTGCGTGCCTTGCATATATAAATAACATAGTAATGATAATAATAATGTAATCTTTTCTTTTGATATAATAATCCTTTCTTAAAAAAAAAAATTTAAAAAAAAACGAAAAACGAATTGCTGAAAGTAATGATGAGGATTATGATAAAATTAATGATGACAATGATGATGATGATGATGATGATGATGATGACGACGATGATGACGATGATGATAATGGCGATGACGACGACGACTATGATGATGATGTTTCAAATTTAGGCATAACTTTAGCAGTTTGTTGAGGGGAGGGGAAGGGGATTACATCGACCCCAGTCCTTGCCTGGTATTTATTTTATCGACTCCGGCTAAAAAACAAAAAAAAAAAAAGAAAAGTAAAATCGACCTCTCCAGACAGCGGGACTTGAAATTAGAACGCACTGAGTCGGAAATTGTTCAAAATATTGGCACAAGACCAGTTATTTTAGGAGAGACTTAGTGTATTACATCGACCCCAGTGTGCAACTGGTATTCATTTTATCGAGCGCGAAAGGACGAAAGACAATGTCAAAAAAAATAATAAATCAACCTCAGCGGGATTTGAACTTAAACGTAAAGAAAAGCCATTAAGCGTTTTGTCCGATGCAGTAGCGATTCTGCCTGCTTGTCACCTTAAATAATAACTGTTTCTGCCAGAGTTGCAGTACCTGAAATTTTGACGGTAAGGGGCTAATTGATTACAACAACCCAAGTGCTCAAATGGTGCTTAATTTTTGGGGCCGGAAAAAATGAAATGCAAAGTCGATGCGGCGGCATTTGAACTCAGAACGAACAGACGGACGAAATGCTGGAAATCATTTTGTTCGGCGTGCTAACGATTCCATCAGCTCACCGTAAATCTGTAATATACTCGGTAGCATAAGGCGGCGAGTTGGCAGAAACGTTAGCACGCCGGGTGAAATGCTTAGCGGTATTTGGTCTGTATTTAACGTTCTGAGTTCGAATTCCGTCGAGGTCGACTTTGCTTTTCATCCTTTCGGTGTCGATAAATTAAGTACCAGTTACGCACTGGGGTCGATCTAATCGACTTGATCCCTTTGTCTTTCCTTGTTTGTCACCTCTGTGTGTAGCCCCTTGTGGGCAGTAAAGAAATAAGAAATGTTAGCACGCCAGGTGAAATGCATAGCGGTATTTCGTCTGTCTTTACGTTCTGAGTTCGAATTCCACCGAGGTCGCCTTTGCCTTTCATCCTTTTGGGGGTCGATTAATTAAGTACTAGTTACGTACTGGGGTCGATTTAATTGACTGGACCCCTCCCTAAAACTTTCGAGCCTGGGGCATAGAGTAGAAAAGAATACACTCAGTAGTATATTATGGTCGCAAACGAAATGCTGTCTCCTCGCCAGCAATAAAATATGCATACCAGTTGGCTGGAATGTGTTTAATGGTGTATGTAATTGTGCTACACAACTAAATCTATTTAAGCGATGCATTCGTGGATGGCTGATGGGTTAGATGAGATTTTGATGAAGGGACAGTAATCCTTGAAATATGTATAAACACTCATTACCAATATTTTCTATCCCGAATCGTATTGTATACATAGACGTATTTGTTTATGACGCGTCATAACTCGCAGCACTGGCTTTGAATTCCATAGAAACATCTAATGAGATAAACTTAAATGTGTGAATATTGCACTGCTAACACAAGGTAAAAGACAGTACTGATTTCTTAACATTTAATATACTTGGTAGTATATTGTGGCTGTAGAACAAAATATTGTCTCCTTGCCAGCAATTAATATACCTACCTACCTACCTACCTACCTACCTACCTACCTACCTACCTACCTACCTACCTACCTACCTACCTACCGGCCTACCTACCTACCTACCTGCCTACCGGCCTACTTACCTACCTACCTACCTACCTACCTACCTACCTGCCTACCTACCTACCTACCGGCCTACCTACCTACCTACCTACCTACCTACCTACCTACCTACCTACCTACCGGCCTATCTACCTACCTACTACCAACCAACCTACCTACATATACGCATACATACATTCATACATGTATATATAAATGCATACATACGCACATACGTACTAACATATGATGAGCTAATGCGGAATTGACGTCTTTTGCAACCTGGCTATACATTTTCATTTGCACCTATCAATATATGTGCATTAGATTAGGTAAGTATGATTTGTACAACATTTCAGAAAGAGTAAAAGGAGGAGACGTGAAACCTTCAAACCTAATCTATTAGCTGTCCAGTAAAAATCTCCAATGATTTTCCATTTGAAATTCTTTCAATGAATATATACACACACTTGTTTGTGTGTCTCTTCAAAGTAACCCTGATGCACACATATTCATTGTATACAAGCTCTTACGTACAAACATCTAAGCAATTAAAAGACATATTCACACAGAACATAAGTGTAGGTGCATATACCTACATATACGCACTAACTCAATCTTATATTTACAAACCCCAAGACCTAGCTTAATTCGAAAAATCTTGTCACTTTTTAGCGACCAGTTGCAAGTCCAAGTAAAACTCAAAGAAAACATATATATCTATACATACCTGCACACGTATACACACGTACACACCTATGTATATGTATATATATATATATATATATATATATATATATATATA
>NC_142934.1:78780225-78810225 GCF_046866305.1 Octopus bimaculoides | reverse complement strand
ACTCTTCGAAACCACCTGTAAAAAGCTAATAAGAATACACGAAAAAATATAAAATACATAGTCACGTATTTAATTAAACATCGTTAAAAGGAAAGCTGTTCTTTATGTATACGAACACACACAAGTATATATATCTAAATTATTCTATAATTATATACAAAATTATAACAAGGGGTCGGCTTTACGCCTCACCATGCACTGCTAGAAATAGACGCTAAAGTTCTTAGTACCACAAGGTTGGTCATCTTGTGAATTCCTTACTTTTCTTTTGCTTACCTACAATATGGTGTGTTATTTCTCGGAGATTTTAAGGTGGTACTAAGAACTTTAGCGTCTATTTCTAGCAGTGCATCGTGAGGCGTAAAGCCGACCCCTTGTTATAATTATGTATATAATTATAAAGTATTTTGTAAAATGTACCTATGAGGTTCTTATTTCCGCACTGGTAAAATTATTATTGATGTTACCCTATATTAATATATATATATATATATATATATATATATATATATATATATATATATATATATATATATATATATTAATGATGCTATTCCACATGCAGTTGTTTCCAGATTTCTATTTCCACATAAATAAATATATTCAGCTAATTTCCTTTATTCAAGATACTCTCTGAAGAGATGGTCATATTCTTGATATTAAATCCGACCTAACTTCATTTTAGTTTACGATTACACCTGGTCTATTCTCTTTGGTTACTCACTTTGTGTCCACCGAAAAAGTTATAAGTATGGATATGTTTGTATACAGTGCGGAAGTGGATAATAGTCCTTAGGTAGTGACTCTTGTCTGAGAGGAAAAACACTTGCAAACTGTCGAAAAATCCCTTTCTTCTCAGACAAGTCCACATAAAATTCATCATTTCCTCATGGTATATTAAGTTATCCAAACTGAAGGACTTCACTGTAATATATTTAGCTAAATTCAGTCGACTATGAACACTTTCCCGCTAGAAGTTGGCCTAGTGCCTAGGAAGAAAAAAAAACAATAAAAAACAACAAAAAACGAAACAAAGCAAAAAAGATCTTTATTATCCAAGACACGCCAAAAGACGATACTTCAAATTCCTCTTTTCTCCCGGAGTTATCGAAACAATCAATGGAAATCAAATCAAATTATGGTCACCTCGTCTAATCAAGTAGAATCTTCGTTTTCTATTTGTGCAGCCAGCAGTCGTTCTTTTTATTGTTTTTGTAGAAAAGCATGTCGTTGTTCTCCTCTTCTCTAGTCTATTATTACAATCGCTGTTTTAGTCTCGGCATAAAAACAATGTACAGCACAAGGCAGAACCAAAAACATAAATCATCGATGATGTATTTGCAGTTATTTGTGGCAGTAAATCATTCAATGTTATTTCCTTTTTTAGATCTTGTTATTATTTGTGTTATGTCGGGAGTCTTATTTACTGCAGTCTTTCAATGAATGACCGAACGCAGCCTCCGTGAGTCTGGATATGTGCAGTGCTAATGATAATAATAATAATAATAATAATAATAATAATAATAATAATAATAATAATAATAATAATAATAATAATAATAAATGGTTATAAAATATTTGATAAAAATATAAATCATCTCATTTACATGGATGATTTAAAGCTCTTTGCAAAAAATGACCAACAACTCAAAGGCCTACTAGCGATTGTTAAACAATTCAGTGATGACATCAGGATGCAATTTGGCCTTGATAAATGTGCAAAAGCTATCTTTATCAAAGGAAAAATGACAAATACATCTAATGTGAACCTTGACCAGCAAAATGTCATAAAAGAGTTAGAACCAGCGGAGAGCTACAAATACCTAGGGGTAATTGAAGGGGACAATATCAAGCACTCAGTGATGAGGGAAAGGATCAGAAGAGAATGTTATCGCAGGGTGAGAGCAATACTGAAGACAGAGCTGAACGCGAGAAACAGGATCGAAGCGATCAATGCTCTAGCCATACCAGTCGTGACTTACAGTTTCAACATCGTTAACTGGTCAATTACTGAAATATGTAATGTTGACAGAAAAATACGAAAACTGTTGACAATGCATAGAATGCACCACCCTAAGGCAGATATAGAACGTCTTTATCTGCCAAGAAAAGAGGGAGGTCGAGGACTACTACAGCTGGCATTATCAATGAAGGTAGCCACAATTGGCCTAGACACCTATATGAAAAACTCTGAGGACTGGATGCTAAAACTTGTCTTAAAATATGAAAGCAAGAAAGCATCTTACTCAGTAACAAAACAGGCAAAGGAATATCTAAGTGAATTCCAATTGCAACAAATTCAAGAATTAGACGAACTAGAAACACCTACAGAAAAAGCTAAGCGCTTGAAAACCCGTGCTAAAATTGCTGCCTTAGCTATTATGACTGAAAAATGGCATGGAAAACCTCTCAATGGCAAATACCCAAAGAGAGCGAATAATGCAGATATTGACAAAGCCCTTACCCACCAATGGTTAATGGCCTCTGGATTGAAATCAGAAACAGAGGGGTTTATCATAGCAGCCCAAGATCAATGCCTACCTACAAAGAACTACCAGGCCAACATATTAAAGAACGGCAGCTCCCCATTATGTCGTATATGCCAACAACAAAATGAGACCATCGATCATGTTGTCTCCATGTGCAGTCTGCTTGCGCCTACAGAGTATCTCAACAGGCATGATAGAGCTGCACAATATATTCACTGGGTAATATGCAAAAACCTGGACTTGCCCCATGATAAAAACTGGTGGGAACACAAACCACCCCCAGTACTTGAAAATGATCACATTGCACTCCTCTGGAACTTCACCATTCAAACTGACAGAAAGATAGACGCAAATAGGCCAGACATCATACTGAAAGACTTCAGACAAAAATCATGCCTCCTCATTGATATGACTGTCCCAATTGATATAAACGTATCTGTCAAGACCTACCAAAAACTGAGCAAATATAAAGATCTTGAAATAGAAATTAGCAAAATGTGGAATCTGAAGACGAAAACAATACCTATTGTCATAGGTGCCCTGGGAATGACAGCGAAACGGGCTGATTACTACCTAGCTCAGATACCAGGAAACCCCAAAATGGCTGAAGTCCAAAAGATAGTGCTCATGGGAACTGCCCATATCCTACGTAAAATACTGTCTATGTGATCTCAAATTTTAAAGCAAACATAATTTTCTTATGGTTTCTTAAACATTCACTTGAACAAAACTGTACAAATCCAAATATATGGTACCCTAGGCATAACACCTACATGAACTTCTAACTTGTTGTCTCTTGAGGTCTCTGGGTGAGACTTGGATCCAACTTGTACAAATGCAAAACAAAAGTCAAACATAAAATAATAATAATAATAATAATAATGATAAACTAATAATGATATATGTTTCAAATTTAGGCAGAGGACTGGGTTTTTTTTTTTTTTTTGGTGAGGGTGGGGTTAGTTGATTATTTTATCGTTTTCAAAAAGATGAAAGAAAAAGTAATCTCAGCGAGATTAGAATTTAAAACACAAAGAGACGGAAGGAATAACAAAAGGTATTTTTTCCGGCGTTTCAACATTTATATCAGTCCAGGGATTTGTAATAATGAAAAATAATAATAATAATAATCATAATAATCCTTTCTACTATAGGCACAATGCCTGAAATTTGAGGAGAAGAGATTAGTTGATTGCATCGACCCTAGTGATTCACTGGTGCTTAATTTATCGACCCTGAAAGGATGAAAGGCAAGGTCAACCTCACCGGAATTTGAACTCAGAACGCAGCGAAAGGTGAAATGCCGCTAAGCAATTTGTCCACTGTGCTAACGGTTCTGCCAGCTCACCAACTTTAATAATAATAATAATAATAATAATAATAATAATAATAATAATAATAATAATAATAATAATAATAATAATAATAATAATAATTTCCAGAAGAGCAGAAGGGATGCTGCAAGGGCTCATACGGCTGTAAAGATCAATTATTGATCAATAAAGCCATAACTGAAGACAGCCGCAGAAAGAAGAAAGGCCTCAGTATGGCCTGGGTGGACTACCAAAAGGCTTTCGACAGTGTTCCCCACACGTGGATTCTGGAAACACTAGCCATAAACAAGGTGGCACCAATTATCATAAAATACATAGAGCACTCAATGAACAAATGGCAGACAGTGCTACAGCTCCAAACAAAAGAGGGACTTGTGAAAACGAAAGCCATCCCCATTAGAAGAGGAATATTCCAGGGAGACACGCTCTCTCCACTCCTGTTCTGCCTGGCACTCACACCTTTAACAGAATTGCTAATAGAACTGGATGCGGTTACAAATGCTATGGAAAAACAGTCAGCCACCTTCTATATATGGATGACCTAAAATTATATGCAAAAAACGACAAAGAGCTAGAAACACTACTACAGACAGTACACGGCTTTACCAAGGAAATAGAAATGAAATTCGGATTAGAAAAATGTGCCAAAGCAACCCTGAAAAGAGGAAAATTAGTTAAAAGTAGCAATATAACACTAGATAAAGCCAATGAAATAAGAGAACTAGACGAAAGCCAACCATATAAGTATTTAGGAGTCAATGAACTAGATAGGATACAACATACACAAATGAAAGAAAAAATAAAGAAAGAGTACTATAGACGAGTTAGATCAATACTAAAAACAGAGCTCAATGCTAAAAACAAGATAATGGGTATCAACACTTTAGCTGTCCCAGTTATAAGCTACAGCTACAACATCCTTAACTGGACACTAAACGAACTATGTAAAATAGACAGGAAAACAAGAAAAATAATGACAGGATATAGGATGCACCACCCAAAATCTGACATAGAAAGGCTATATATACAACGCACAGAAGGTGGCAGGGGTCTTATACAGCTAGAAAACTATTATAAAATAACCACCATAGGACTGCAAAAATACCTACTCCAGAAGCAAGGGAAACTAATACAAATAGCCAGAAAACACGAGCAAAACAAAAAACTGTTTTCAGTATTTAAGGAAGCTGACAAATACAAACAAGAAATCAATCTACCTAACAAATACGAAGAAGAAGAAGAAGAAACAACAAAAGCTATAAAACAAATGAAATCCAAACTAAAACTAGAACAGCAACGGACCATGATAAAACGATGGCAAGAAAAGCCCCTACATGGTAAATACTGGGCTAAACTAAATGCGAAAGAAATAGACATAGAAAAATCCCAGCAATGGCTGAGAAGCTCAGGACTCAAAGCAGAGACTGAAGGATTTTTAATTGCTGCACAAGACCAAAGCCTCCCCACCAGAAATTACCAAAAACACATAATGAAAAGAAATATAACAAGTAACTGTAGAATATGTGGAGATCGACAAGAAACAATAAATCATATTATCTCTGGCTGCCCAGTCCTGGCTAAGAAGGAATATATTCACAGACACGACAGAGCTGGGACCTATATACACTGGAAGCTATGCCAACATTATGGAATAGCAACAGAAAAAAGATGGTATAAACACACGCCAGAAAAGGTCACAGAAAACGAGAAAGCAACCATACTCTGGGATATGCCAATACACACAGATAGAGAAATTAAGGCAAATAGACCAGATATAGTTGTCAAAGATCATGAAGGAAAAAAATGCCTTCTAATTGATGTTTCAATACCAGCAGATGACAACGTTTCTCTAAAAGAAATGGAAAAACTTTCAAAATACAAAGACCTGGAAATAGAGATAACTCGAATGTGGAATCTAAAAACAGAAACAATTCCTATCATAGTAGGTGCCTTAGGTATAATAAAAAAATATTCAGACAAATACATAACAAAAACACCAGGACTTACAAATATATATAACATACAGAAAATTGCACTACTGGGTACTGCACACATTCTACGCAAAACACTTTCAATACAGTAAACATAAGAGCACCACAGCAAACCACAGCACATACCCAAGGCGCACAGAGCTGCGCTCGGTAGTGAAGTGAAAGCACGTTATAAAAATAAAACTACTGAATAATAATAATAATAATAATAATAATAATAATAATAATAATAATAATAATAATAATAATAATAATAATAATAATAATAATAATGATGATAATGATAAACTGTACAAATCCAAATATATGGTACCCTAGGCATAACACCTACATGAACTTCTAACTTGTTGTCTCTTGAGGTCTCTGGGTGAGACTTGGATCCAACTTGTACAAATGCAAAACAAAAGTCAAACATAAAATAATAATAATAATAATAATAATAATAATAATAATAATAATAATCCCTTCTACTGAATGCACATGGCCTGAAATTTCGTGGGGAGGGGACGAGTCAATTACATCACCCCCAGTGATTCACTGGTACTTAATTTATCGATTCCGAAAGGATGAAAGGCAAAGTCGACCTCGGCGGAAATTGAACTCAGAACGCAGCGATGGGCAAAATACCGCTAAGCATTTCGTCCAGCGTGCTAACGATTCTGCCAGCTTATTGTCTTAACTATCAGCATGGCTGAAAAAGATCGGTGCAAGTGTGGAGGTAGAACACCCGCAAAAATCAGCATTGCTTGGAACTGCAAGAATTCTTCGCAGGGTTCTTGAAGCAGTACCAGTAAAACAAGTGCCACCTTAGTCTATTGGCTGTGGACAGCTGGCACTTCCATCATACCTAGGGATATAAGCTGTGAGTTTTAATACAATAATAATAATCGATTTATCAATATCACCAGATGAGAATATATCTCTAAAAGAACAAACGTAAGAATCTCAAAATACAAAGATGTGGAAACGGAGGTTACTCAGTTGGAGTGACCTCTATTTCCAGATCTTTGAGGAGCCTAAAAGCAGAAACAAACAATATCATAAGAAGTGCATTAGAGTTGATTTAAAAATACAGACAAATGCTTAACCAAAACATCAGGACTTACGAATGTATATAACAAACAGAAAATAGCATGACTAGGCACTGCACACATTCCGCGTAAAGCACTTTCAATACAGTGAAAATAATAGCACCATAACAAACCACAGCACATACCCAAGGTACACAGTGCTGCGCTCGGTAGTGCAGTAATAAAAATAAGACTACTGAATAATAATAATAATAATAATAATAATAATAATAATAATAATAATAGTACTTGAAAATGATCACATTGCACTCCTCTGGAACTTCACCATTCAAACTGACAGAATGATAGACGCAAATAGGCCAGACATCATACTGAAAGACTTCAGACAAAAATCATGCCTCCTCATTGATATGACTGTCCCAATCGATATAAACGTATCTGTCAAGACCTACCAAAAACTGAGCAAATATAAAGATCTTGAAATAGAAATTAGCAAAATGTGGAATCTGAAGACGAAAACAATACCTATTGTCATAGGTGCCCTGGGAATGACAGCGAAACGGGCTGATTACTACCTAGATCAGATACCAGGAAACCCCAAAATGGCTGAAGTTCAAAAGATAGTGCTCATGGGAACTGCCCATATCCTACGTAAAATACTATCTATGTGATCTCAAATTTTAAAGCAAACACATAATTTTCTTATGGTTTCTTAAACATTCACTTGAACAAAACTGTACAAATCCAAATATATGGTACCCTAGGCATAACACCTACATGAACTTCTAACTTGTTGTCTCTTGAGGTCTCTGGGTGAGACTTGGATCCAACTTGTACAAATGCAAAACAAAAGTCAAACATAAAATAATAATAATAATAATAATAATAATAATAATAATAATAATAATAATAATAATAATAATAATAATAATAATAATAATGATTTCATTTATTTGCCACAAGGGTGAGGCCCTCCTGATACAGGAAAGCTTCTAGGGATAATCGAGGAACCCCATTGTCCGAGATTTCCCTGAAACTCTATGAGCGAGTGCCCTCTCCGATACTTTCTCTCCAACTCACAGGTCTACACTTAGAAAGGTGCCGTCCACACTTGCCATTTTCGCAACTTTCACCCACCTTTCAATAAACTCAGTCGAGGACAGCACTTCCTTCTCCATTCTCAATTTCCTTTTCAAGTGAAACTTGGAAAAGTCAATGACAGCTCTACCAAAGAAGAGTGTATCAGTTCATCTTTCGTCGCTGTTAGAAATAGCAACACGATACTTAGTGAAAATGTGACGCACTCTAAAACATTTAAGAAACAAGATGGAGAACAAAGATTAAACAACTAGAAACTGAAAATAATACATGGGTAATATCTCAGAGAAATCTAAAGGAAAGAGAAGACCAACATCTGAAGGTGTCTAAGGAAAAATGGTCTGAAGGGATGCACAGAAGCATTGATATACAGCGCCAAGGAACAAGCTCTGATTTCTAATTACACCAAGTTACAAATAGATAAGAGGAGTGAATCGCCCTTTTGTAGGATGTGTGGCAAAAAAAGGAAACGATCGCACATATTATGAGCGAGTGTTGCAAGCTGGCCCAAAAAGAATACAGAAATGGGCATGGTAACGCAGCTAAGTTTGTCGACTGGAGATTGTGTGAGAAGTACGGTCTTGAAAGAACACAGAAATAGTACGAGCATAAATAAAATGGCGCCATCGATCTTATGGATTTTTACAATCAAGTGTTACTTAATGATTGTTGTAGTGGATAAAAGAAAGAAGGAGACCAAGGTCATAGATATTGCTGTTTCAGGGGACGCACGAGTGGGTAACAAAGAGCTGGAAATGATTGAAAAGTACAAGCTATTAAAAGAGGTAATTTTATGAATATGGGCAATGAAGAGAGTAACTGTTATCTCAATAGTTGGAGCAAAACTTGGAGCATTAACAAGCAGGTTTGAGAAATTTGTTGGAGAAACTAGGATTAACACGAGGGTAGAAAGGTGAGGAAACTGCTTTAATGGGGACAGCTAAGATCTTGAGATTGGTACTTGGGTGTTAAGTATAGAGGAAAGAGCCTTGACAACAGGTCGCTGTTGGCTCTTACAAAATTAACTTGAGCAAGTGAAATCGAAATCTCTGAGAAGTGAAATGGAAATATTAATAATAATAATAATAATAACGATGATGATGATGATGATGATGATGATGATGATGATAATGATGATGATGATGATGATGATGATGATGATGATGATGATGATAATAATAATTATTATTATGATAATTACAACAACAACAACAACAATAATATCTTACTTCTATAGAAAAGAAGTTAAAATATGTGAATACTATAAATATTAGTGAGTTAGTGTTAGTTTATCGAAGATTGATTATCGACTGAAATCGGAGGTTTTTGGCACGTTTCTAACGTCTCCTACAGTTGCTGATACATTTTTCAGTTCCAAGTATGACGTAATTATTGCTAATATATTCTTACCAGACACCGAACATGTAGCAATTTTCTTTTACATTTCCTGATCTTCAATCCCTCGTTCAGCGTAAAGGTGAGGTAGTTACAACGATTGCTGTATTTAGTCTGAAGTTTGAAAGTCACCTTAGATAGAATGTGTGTAATTTCCCCGACGGCTATCTCTCGAAAGACAGCATACATAGGGAAAAATGATCCTATAATGAAAATGTGCAATTGTTGTATTAAGAGCCCAACGGCAACTTCATTGAGGACCATTAACTAGTTATTAGAAAATCAAATTGAATACATAGTCTATGCAAATTAAAATAATATATTTCTTCACTTTCTTGTTATATGTCTGTTTATGTATTTTTGTGGAGATTTATGCGTGTGTATATTTAATTTATTTACTGTTCATTTCAATCTATTTCTTTAAGACCACAATTTGAAAATTTCTTCCAGCCGTCATTTCCTTCACTCAATTATTTGTTGTGTAAGTATCGTATTTGTATTGCTCTCTTACCAAGCTTGCAAGATTATCTTCTAACCTTTGTTAACACTCTAATTACAAATCTGACGTTAATGTCAGCTGACGGTGATTATTACAACACAAACTATCTACTTCTAATGCCTACAGAATCTCCTTTAGAATTTTACATCATCATATTGACTTAATTCTGTATCTATGTATATTAACTCCCCCCCCCCCTTCGGATGTCTTTTAATCGCATAACAGCATTTCATAATATCTAAGATTTTACCTAAGGTCTATCTTCTTTTGTCCTGATGGCATCAGAAAATATTAACTGCCTTGTTTTCTTATGCCTTTCTATCACCTGAGATTATTACTAGTTTTCTAGTTTAACTGTAATATGTTCTAACATCGTTTTAACATAATATAACTATGACACGGGATTCATTTGAAATCTGCAGGGTCTCCAGGGAATGTTTTTTAATATGTAGATAACTTGGTATGGTTATCATGTCTCCTCTTCAGTATGGCTAAACATTGGTTTCGTTGTAAGAGGATCTTGCAAACTTTAATAGATTATTAGATTATTAGATTAGCAGATTAATATATTAATCGTACCGAATGCTCAGATACTCTTCAGAAGTAAACTGAAAGCGACGGTAGTGAGAAGGAAGCTTTGTCGCCACCAGTCCATCATGAGACAGGGCTACATGGTTTAGTAGCTATATGTCCTTCAAATACTCATAAAAGGGACATTTTAGATTTATGTAACTCTGCATATCCCTAAAAATAAAAGACGCGTACGACTGAAAAATTAGCACAGAGAAATAGTCGTTCACTCTGTCCGACAACGGACAAAGTCAACGATTATTGAAAAAGTTGCAAGACGCATCGAAAATTTTAGTAAAAATAAATAAGTTAATGAGTGGAAATCAGACCGGTGTGTGTATTAAATTAATAAGGCACTAAAAGAAAACGACTCTTCCCAGACACAATAAAATATGTTTCAACACACGAATTCACATAAAGAATCTTGCAAACCAAATACAAAAACGAAAAGAGACAGAAATTTAGATAATCATTTTATATTTATGATTCATATAAACACAATAAATACATAAATACAAACGTAGATATAACATAAAATTACAAGAAGACAAGGGATATATTTATATCTTATTTAGAAAGAAATAAGAGTTATATGAGGTAAAAATGTACATGAAAATGGTAAATAAATAAAGACTGACATATCGATTAAAAATCATATTAAATTTAAATTTAAGGTTAAAAGACATTCAAATAAAGATTGAAAATTTTAAAATGCATCGGCAGTAGTGGCAAATCCTAATTATGGATTTAAAACTTTAGAGGCGTTTCAAAGGAGCCCATACTCTTTTTATGTACATTTTTACCTCATATAACTTCTATTTCTTTCTAAATAACATCATTCAACCACAGTAGTAGTTGAATATATTCTTAAGTCCACCATTTCGTCAATTGCAGCAGCTTCCAAGCTTCACCACTAATTTAGTTCTCAAGTAAATTGTTTTAAAGAGGACACCTCCTCAGCTACACTTTGGCATAAATAGTTTGAGGTTTGGTTCAGTAGAAAAAAGTTATCAAAATATCTGCGACCTCAAAGGGAGCAGTAAGGTAGATATTCATCTTCAATTAACATAAATTTCTAAATTTTAAATTAAAAGTATACTTTTCTTGACTCAAATGATAGAAAAATGCACGAGGAATTCAGAATCGCTAGTCGCATTGAACAAAAATTAGTAGAAAAAGAGTTATGAGGTAAAATGTTACGAAATTTTATGTCAGTAAGGAAGTAAGGGATTAACGCTTAAGCAATAAGAATAAAGAATATATTTCAAAAATGAATTTCTACATTCTAATTCGGCTAGCTTGCAGAAGCGTTAACGCGCGAGGCGAAATGCTTAGCGGTATTTCGTCTGTCTTTACGGTTTGAGTTCAAAATTCGCCAAGGTCAACTTTGACGTGTAGATTATTTAAATAATTTTTTTTTTAACTAAAGACTTTCAAACTTCCGATACTGGTGGAATGTGTGACATAGAACAAGGTTTTTTGACAAAATGTTGTATTTTAGAAGTTATTTCGTCAGAAGTTACAGAGTGCCAATACACGAAACTCTCAGCTTTCGACTTACTCTCTAACTTCTGCCGATGATATATATATACATATCACATATATGTGTAAAAAAAAATCTCATCACGCAATCGAACCAATGAAAGAGCCTCTACCTGGTCACTCGACACGCTAAAAATACCAGCCAAAGTATCCCGCTACCTAAATTACACGCCCATTGTATTTATCCCTAAAAAGACGGTTGGCTGAAGGCTGGAATGTTTTTGATGATAGGTTTGCAGTATCAGGGTTGATTTGAGGCTACATAACAACAACAACATTATAGTAAAATAACAACAGCAATATGGTAAATTTCTATATTAACACCCTCACAATTTTCACTAAGCAAAAAAACAAAAAATGGATTTTTTGTGTGGAATCAAGTACCCTAATCTCCTAATATGCTGCAAATCCCTTATTTTGATTCGGAAAAAATGAGGTGGTGGGGGTTTTCCCCCCAATCCTGGAATCATTGGAAATTTCATTTTTGGTGAATGAATTCCTGTGACCTCCTAATATTGTAAAATTCGGTTAATTATTATGAGCCTGGTAACTGAGGGTTTTGGGGTCTTGTTGTTTAACTTTTGATGAGGCATGGTGCAACCAACAACATGGTAAAAATCCCTGCCATTAATTTGGTGTGGATGGGTAATATCAAATAATTCAATTACAACATATATTTAAATTAAAAATGAAAAAAATTGAAATATTATCATCATTTACATGGAAAAACTGAAATGTTATCTTTCAGTATTTTATAAGTTAAAATCTTAAATCATTAATTGACACATTAATTGCGAGCATGGAAAGTAATATTCTTAAGATTATAAACCTGGAAAAGTAAAGAACAAGTTATTACACCTGTAAAATATTAAAATTTGAATATTAAAACTGATTTTGTTATAGTTTACAAATAACACTATACTTATTTAAGTAGAATTTGGCTAATTTACTACCGTAAATACGGAAAAAAGTGACTAATTAGACAAACTTATAAATTAGCTGAACAGTTTTGTACAATAAATTTAAAAGATGCGAAATGTGAAGAGTGACAAATTAGAAGAACTGGCATTCTTTGCTGCAATATTTTAAGTAAAATGTTTCTTATTCTTTACTATTCTAGAAGTAATAACATGTCCTATACTTTTACAGGTGTAATAACTTGTCCTGTACTTTTCCAGGTTTATAATCTTAAGAATATTACTTTTCATGCTCGCATTTTTCCATGTAATATAAATAGGTTCCTTGTCTTGTTGTAATTTTATGCTATATATATGTATGTATTTATGTATTTATTGTGTTAATATAAATCATAAATATAAACTGATTATCTAAATTTTTGTCTCTTCTTTTACTAAGTTACATAATGCGTAACGTCTCTGGTTCTACCTGAACACTTTCAAGCAATCGAGTAAAAGAACTTTTTCGAAAGAAAAAAAAACAATACCTTTTATTTTATATATATATATATATATATATATATATATATATATATGTGTGTATGTATGTATGTATGTATGTATGTATGTATGTATGTATGTATATATATATATATATATATAATATTGATATTGTTCTGAGCAGACAGATATGTATGAGACGTCTTTACTGATACTTCTCTCTTCTATTTTTAAATATTTGAAGCTTCCCAGGTGTTGTAGAGATGTGCAGGAATACAACGCATCCAGATTTAGCTGGATTTATAACGTAGATTGTGAATAAAATTGAATGCTGTTAAAGTGAGATATCACAAGCTAAGTGAATGTAGTTTCTAAGAAGTTAGTATACAACTAAAGTAGTTGTAACAAGTTTGACGTAGACAGTAAAACTAAAGATTTTTAAAAATATAGCAAAACAGACACATGTTGATAATTCAGAAGAGCATCAGTGTAACATTAATGAAGTAGAATAAAATTTACGTGGTTTGCATGGTTAATATTTAAAAGACCAACTTCCTATGATAAAGACAAGAAGAAAAATCTCAGCTTTGAGGTTTAACAAATCAAGTGGCAGCGTCAGCGTATAGTACTTCTCAGATGAACATGAAAGGCACTTGAATTCAAATATGTGCATGGTAGCAGTCTAAATAAGGAGTAAGTTTCTCACGAAATATGCATTCTTCTATCTTTCGGATGTCAAAGCATAGAATGTGGAGTTATTTCTTGAGCCTTCGTTTCTCAACGAACAAATAGACTGATTAATTTTTATTTCAAAAGTTTTCTGTTTAGCGTTGTGGTTCGCTCAGTATACCACACAATTTTGGTGACATTTACCGTCTAAAGGGCAGGTATTACAGCAAGGTAGTTCTACTAGGTTGGTGATATTTCGATGTAGTACCTCCTCCCAGTTGCCACGCTAACCATCATGCCTAGTTCTTCCTTTCCAAAGCGTCGGCCTTTTGGATTCTCCTTTTTATTGTTGTCTTTTCTGGAGATAATGTCTTTCACCAGAACATTACGGTGGGCCTGAAAAGGCTATGGGCAATGACCCTTCCCCCCAAATTCAGCAATTACAAACAGAACAACAAAAATACATAAAAGGAATAGGTTTCAACAAACTCCTTTCCAACTCACAGTTTTTTTTTCAGTTGATTATCACTATGGTGATGGTGAACTTAGAACAATTGTAACTCACCATAACACTACATTTGTTGAATATATTTGAGGAAAATTGGTTTATAGACAAAATTATTGTATAGGAAAGATCGGGCGATATTTGAGCTGCCACTGAAGTTAAATGGTGAGTTATACGATATGACTGATGCTTTTTATCTGTTTTTGTTACTAATTGAATTGCTTTGTCTTGTTACTTTATCTATGATTTCGTTAAATCCACCTGTGTGCAATGCGTCGCAATAATATTTAGCAGCGAATTTAATATATGTTTCAGTAGACTTTCAGTATCGAAACTGCTTTCTCATAAAACTCTAGTTTCTAAGAAGTTTCTGTAGCATTCCCAACCAATAAAATGTTGTATATACTCTACTTATTGAGTTCATTTTTTTTGTTTATAGAACCAAATATGCGTGTGTATGTGCACTTGTACATGTGTACAAACACACATACACATATACACCAGACATGTATGTGTGTATACGTATGCATATACAAATACACACACACACACACACACACACACACACACAATATATATATATATATGTGTGTGTGTGTGCGTGTGTGTGTGTGTGTGTGTATGTATGTATATAATGTGTTAATATGTATATACATATATACATGTATATCTATTTATATATTTATATGTATATATTTAGATATATATATAATTGCCTATATATATATATATATATATATATATATATATAGGCAATTATATATATTGGCAATCATATATATCTGTGGAGGCGCAATGGCCCAGTGGTCAGGGCAGCGGACTCGCGGTCATATTTCGGCTTGTGAAGAAGTTTTAAATGACAAAACTTCATATGAAGAATTACCTGTCGATCCAAACCCCAATTACAGAGAGGAACTTGACAAAATAATTTTGGAAATGGAGGAAAACAATTTCGTTAGTAAGGCTGAATCTAGGATTTTAAGGTCTGAAAGACGATCACCTGTATTTTATGGTCTCCCTAAAATACACAAAAAGTTCGAAAAATTTCCTCCAATGCGCCCAATTTGCAGCGGATATGAATGCTGTACGGCCAAAATTTCGGAATGGCTGGATGGCTTTCTACTCCCCGTCGCAAAAAGATCAAGTTCCTATATTCGGGACACTTTTGATTTTGTATCTAAAATCAATAATTTTTTTAAACGCCGAGGCCGTGTTGAGAACTGCTTTTTGGTAACCATGGATGTTTCCTCCTTATATCCTAATATTGACCACAATGAAGGGGTAGAAGCATGCATGGATGCCTTTGAAAAGCGGTCAAATAAAAGTGTTCCAACAAATTTGCTCTGTAGACTATTGAGGTTTGTGTTAGAAAGTAACACAATGCAGTTTAGACAAAGATTCTACCACCAGACGAAGGGTTGCGCCATGGGTACCCCCATGGGTACCCCCATGGCAGCTAATTTCGCTAATGTCTTTATGACAAATTTTGAGACAAAGTTACTGAAGACATTCAAATCCCTTCGTGGTCATGAACCAATACTCTGGTTACGGTTCATTGACGACGTATTTTTTGTCTGGGAAGGATCACAGGATAGTTTAATGGACTTCTTGCATTTCTATGATTGTTTTGCTAGAAACTATGGCTTTAAGTTCAATATAAAATTTACGTCTAGTTTTTCAAAAACTAGCGTTGAAGTTTTGGACACAAAAGTCAAGTTTTCTGGAGGCAGAATAGTGACAGAGGTATTTTGCAAGCCAACGTCATCCCACATATATCTCCACCGCCGCTCCGATCATCCACATCATCTTATTCGGTCAAATCCGAAATCCCAATTTTTGAGGATAAAACGGATTTGCACTGACATAGGGGATTACTGGAAACATGCAAATGCTTTTATATGTCATTATGTTAAACGAGGTTACAGTGAATCACGTTTAAAGGAAATAGCAAGTGAAATAGCTAAGATTAGCAAAGATAGTCAAACCTACACGCCTAATCTTAGCAAACAAAATACAACAGATTACAGAATTCCTTTAGTGATTAACTGGCACCGACGTTTCGCTGGCATTTCAAAAGTGTTGCATGAAAGTTACCAACATGTGGTGAAAAAATATCCCAGTTTCAAACAAACATTTCCTCAGCCGCCCATTGTTGCCTTTCGACGGAATAAGAACATAAAAGAATTATTGACCTCTATATCTGACTCCAAGAAAACGAACATTGGAGTATCTACACGCTGTACCTTAAAGAACAGCCGCAAGAGAGGTAAGCCCTGTTCATTGTGCAACAACATGAGTGAAGTGAATACCATCAAAAATCATAATAGAAATGTTATGATTTATACAGAAGGGGGAACCTGCAAAGATTCCCATTTAGTGTACGGTGCAGAATGCACGAAACATAACTTGATTTATGTTGGTTGCACAACGGAACAATTAAACAAAAGGTTTAATGGGCACAGATTCGACGTCAGGCACAAGAACAGTAGTTCAACAGAACTTGCTGAACATTTCGTTTCAAGCGGCTGCAATTTTGAAGAAGATTTGAAAGTGCACATTCTCAAAAAATATCCTGAATGTACCCCACTTTCACTTCTCAGAATGTATGAGGAGAAATATGTTTGCGGGTTATTGACATCACGCCCTGGAGGAATGAATAAGATGACAGGAGAATATCATCTCAAATTTATACAAAACTGTTTGATTGAATATTCTTCTTTCTCTCTTTTTCTTTTCTTTTTCCGTCGTTTTCCTTTTTCTTTCTTTCTTTCTGCTTATTAAAAAACTGACAAAAGCTGATGATGTCATTCTATCAACGTATGGACGCTGGTTACTCACGTTCATAGTTTACGTTTGGTTTCTGAAATTTTGAATTTTCAATCACCTTTTGGTTTGAACTTGAGAAAGACAGACGTTCTGTCGAAATATTGTTCAAAAAATAAAACATCTAAAATCGCACTCTTCGTCTTGACTATTATTATTATTATTATTATTATTATTATTATTATTATTATTATTATTATCATTATTATTATTATTATTATTATTATTATTATTATTATTATATATGTATATATATATATATATTTAGTTGTGCGTATATATGTGTATGTGCGTATGTGTGAATTTGTTTGTGCGTGTACGGTGAGAGAGAGAAGAGTACGTTGTGTATGTGTGTATATGTGAGTATACACATACATATTGTGTGTGTGCATATATATATATATACACATACAATATATATGTATGTATACAGACACATACACATATACAAAACGTATTGTCTCTCTCTTTCTTTCTCCTTCTTTGTGTCTCTCTCTCCGATACACACTCGAGATTATGCACTGGTACGATATAATTAGCTAAGTCTCTCAAAATCGGGAAAATCAGCACCTCTCCATCACTGAAGCTGAATAACGAAAGCCAGTTAAAGAATAAAAGAAAGTTGTACGCTAATACTTGCACACACACACGAATACACACACACACACACACACACACACACACACATACACACGTATACGCACGCACACGCATCAAATGCAAGCTCATCAATCAAACGATTTTGCCCCGCCCCTCTTTTTGTCTATACAACATCAAAAAGGCTCAGCTATGGTTACTATAAAATATAAAAGTGTCCCATATATAATTCCAATCGTTGCTACAAAACATGCTTCTGTGAACTTGTCATTGCTAATAAGATCTACATAGTTATGAATACCTCTCTGTGTGTGTATATATATATATATATATATATATATATATATATATATATATATATATATATATATATGTATATATATATATGCTCATAGGGCCATGGCATCGTATAGGGTCTCATGACAAAGTGGTTGGTGTATTGCACTCACGATCGCGAGATCCCAGTTTCAATTACTAGACTGGGCGCTGCGTTGTACTCTTGGGGGAAAACACCTCATCTCTTGTTGCTCTGCAATCACCTTGACACCTGACGTGTGATACACCGTGCACCTGTTCAGACAGCTTCGATTTGATGGAGAGAGAGAGAGTGAGCTAATGTCCGGCACATACATTTGATCACTCTAAACAAATCATTTCTGCAGGTCATTCGACAATAGCTGAACGCTCATACGTAGTCTTCGACGGCGAAGTGCATCATATATTTATATATATACGAGTGTGTGTGTGTGTGTGCGTGCGCATATATATATATATATATATATATATATATATATATATATATATATATATATATATATATATATATATATATATATATATATGTATGTATATATATATATATATATATATATATATATATATATATATATATATATATAGGGAGAATTCACAAAAACTAAGACGAAGACAGGTGGTGTAGAAAACCAACAGATGTGTTAGTTTAACGCACGGGAAGTGAAAAAGTCTTTAACGTTTCGAGCCTACGCTTTTCCACAGAAAGGAACACAGAAAGAAACAAGGAGAGAAACACGGAGAAACACCATGGGATTTTGTTCCACAAGGGTTTGCAGGACGTCCTCGTCGAGTTCTACAGATCTTCCAGGACGAGGCTCATCTTCTAGGCTGTAGTCTCCGGCTCGGAATTTCTGGAACCACCGTTGACAATGGCTTATGTTTATTGTCCAATCCCCATATACTGCATTAATATTCTTCGTACTTTATTGAACTCGTAAAGCAAAATATGCCGAAAATGCTCCTTTGTCACTTCCATTATAGCTTTGTAAATATAACTGTTAAAATCGAACTGCACTCTTCCAAATTTGCACTAAGAATAAGGACAAGGTAGAATTACTACCTGCTTGTATAGCAAATTGATGCAGGTAGTTAATCCCGTCCCTGTCCGACTTTTAATTCATGCAATTGAAAAAACCGCATTATGTATGGGATGACCCAATATATATATATATATATATATATATATATATATATATATATACAAGAATAAGGGCAGGGAATCGTCAATTAGTAATAGAATTAATAATTAACAATTTTGCCAAGTAGTTCAGTATGAAAAAACCTTTATCGGTAAAACCATTTATCATCATAAATATACAGGGATTAGCATTGAGTTGCTTCTCCAACATACTGAAAATTTAGAAATAGCAGTCAAAGAACTACTGATTCTAAACTACAAATTTTTCTCTAAACGGATGGCGATATTTATGGCACACATAGAACAAAAAACCGGAGGGAAAAGCAAAAACAAACCTGCCTTTAGTTAATTGGATACGACGTTTCATGGTTAATAGTATGAAATTACTCTATTCCGAATCTTCAGCCCAATATTCTGATAAATTTGAAAGTGTCTCTAAAAAATTCACGGTAATTTTTGGCCATGCGACACCAAAAACCAACGAGAAGAAATGCACTTACGAATTCATCGGCTAGTGAGTTCAGGCACCCCACCTCAAAGAAATATATTCCATGTGCGCCACAAATAGTCCCGTGTGAAGGGATTACGGTTTAACCATCTAACTTAGAGGTATAAAATATAAAATATACAAGAATAAGGGCAGGGAATCGTCAATTATATATATATATATATATATATATATATATATATATATGGTGGCAGCTGATGAAGGAAATGTTCTCTGTGTGGCCTGTGTTTTCTGTACTCTGTTTATCATTTTGTCCACGTGTTTTTGCAACTTCCTGTACCCAGATATGCATCTATATATACAGGTAGATGTAAGTATGTACATATATGTACGTATATATGCATATACTCATTTATTATTTGTATTATATATATATATATATATATATATATATATATATATATATATATATATATATATATATATATATATATATATAAACCGTACCGCGTTACATGCAACGGTGGCAAAATAGGTTTTACCTTACGGAATTTCACGTACTTTGAGATATTCGTAACGCTGCAGATGCCTATTTAAGTAGTTGCGTGTGTGTGTGTGTGTGTGTGTGTGTGTGTCCGTGTGTTTGTGTGTATAAGTATATGTCTGTTTGTCTGTCGGTTTGTCTGTCTCTCTATACATACATACATGCATGCATACATACATACATACATACATACATACACACACACATACATACATATATACATACATACATGCAAACGCGCACATCCACGCGCACCCTTACACACTCATACACTTACGCACACATAAATACGTACATTTATTGTGTATGAGTGAGTGTATTTGTGTGTGTGTGTGTGTGTGTATTGTAATGTTAGTAGAAGGTGATGAAAAGAAGTTGATCTTATTAACAATGACATGTTCACAGAAGCATGTTTTGTAGCAACGATTGGAATTATATATGGGAGGCTGTTACATACTTTATTGCGACTATAGCTGGACCTTATTCAGATCATTGACAAGAAAGAAGGGAGGAAAAGTCGTTTGCTTGATGAGTTTGTGCGCACACATACATGTTTGTGTGTATTTGTCTGTGAGTTGGTGCGTTGGCGTGTGTGTGCAAATAGGTTTCTGTTTTTTAAAGCAATCTTTGATTCTGAGACTGGTTTCGGTCAGTCGACTGCAAGTATAATGAGGTGCTGAGCACTATTCCTTCAAAGGTGTCTGTCAATCGTATCAACTGCTGATACATAGAGGCGTGTAATTGTACGTTCGTACATATGTATTTATGTATGTATATGTACATGTATGCTTGGGTGTGTGCATATGAACATATATATGTATGTATGTATGTATGTATATATGTATGTATGAATGTTTGTATGCGTGTGTCAGTATGTGTGCATATATGTACGTTGGTATGTATGTAATATATATTATATACATATGTATATATGTATATCTATCTATCTATCTATCTATCTATCTATCTATCTCTGTCTCTGTATATATATATATATATATATATATATATATATATGTTTATATCTCGCTCAGAGATTTAATATAACATATCTCTCTCTTCTACGAGATCAGTGACAGGGATGTAATGGACTTAATCCCTTTGTCTGTCCTTTTTGTCCTTTCTATGTTTAGCTCCTTGCGGGAAATAAAGAAATAAGAAACGTTAGCACGCTAGGTGAAATGCTTAGCGGTATTTGTCTGTCTTTACGTTCTGAGTTCAAATTCCGCCGAAGTCGACTTTGCCTTTCATCCTTTTGAGATCGATAAATTAAGTACCAGTTGCGTAGTGGGGTCGATCTAATCGACTGTTCCCCTCTCCCCAAAATTTAGGGCTTTGTGTCTAGAGTAGAAAAGAATATACTCCTTCATTAGCACTGCTTGCTACAAACCTAAGCTTGTCAAACATTCATCTTTTCTATAGTACTCCCGTTACCTACAAAATGAACAGTGCTGCTGATTCAAGTTTTGTATGCAATTAACCGAACTGAACAATGCTAGTTATATTTTTGGGTCATGGACACAAAGTGATTCAAGCTGAAAATCTGACTCATTATTCACTCCAATAAATAGTTACTACATCTCCCAATGAAGTTAATTATTCGTTGTTAATTATAAATACTTGCTATTTGAGTCTATGAAATTCTTCAATGAAAAAAAATAATTAAAATAATGTAACAACGACAATGACAACAGCACTGACACAGGCGACATGAAAGCCGAAACTGTGATAGCATTAATTGCTTTGACGGCTTAAATAACCACTTAACATACAGTATTACATAGTCTGGAGAGAGAGAGAGATGGAGACAAAGAAATGTGTAGGAGTGGTACGAGTATGTTTATCATAGAGACCGGGAGAGAGAAAGAAGGAGAGAGGAAACGAGTAAGTGAGAACAAAAGTTGTCGAGTTGGCGGGAATATTTGTATTCGCTATTATTATATATACAGTTTTTGTTACTAGTTTCGTAATTGGACTGCGGTCGTACTGGTGTACCGGGTTTCATTTCTATTTTAGAGCCTGTCTATTTTGATTCGACCTTAAGAGTCGAATCTGGTTCTCACTTTTATCGAATACCTAAGTTTATGGTAAATTCCGTTCCATCTTTTATAGCAGAACTACCTCCCTGTAGATGTATTAATACAACCAGAGATTGATATCAATTATCGACTGGATACACATGGGCAGACACATATACATAATACAGCACAAACACACACATAAATACTCTGACATACCTACATACACACCCTCCCATATATATATATATATATATATATATATATATATATATACAAAAAATATATATGCATGTATACACACATATATGTATATACTTTCATTTCCATGTGTATATAGATGCATATCAGGGTACAGGACGTTAGAACAATGAACTACAAACAACGGAACGAACACATAGGAAAACAGAAAGCCAGTTGGAATTATTCATCAGCTGCCTCTATTCTAACTCTACGTTTCGAAAATAAGGCAGGACGTACTCTAGAATAGTCTCTTCCTGAGAGAGAGAGAGAGAGAGAGAGAGAGAGAGAAAGAGAGAGAGAAAGAGTGATAAATTGAATATTAATTCAATTTAAAACTAAGTGGCCTAGCATATAAAAAAATCTGAAAATTCAGAAAAAATTGTACTACACGTGTATAAGGGATGCCCACTAGGTGGACATCCAATATGCTAGAAATATGCTATATAAAAAGGCATTAGTGACAGAATAAAATGAATGGCGTGGTTGCTTGCAGTCAAAGGGGGTGGTGCTTAAAACGATGTTGGTGGTGGTGGTGGTGGTGGTGATGATGATGAGGATGATGGTAGTGGTGGTGGTGGATGAGGAAATGACTTTTGTGCGAGACGTTTATTGATGCGCTCGGGCAAATGGGTTGAATGCTGTGAGATAGCTACGCGGCCGTTTGCAGAAAGGAAGCGGGAGAAGCAGCAGCAAGCAGCAGCACCAGACACTTATCCATAACGACCATCTACTACCACCACCACCACCACCATCACCACAACCAACAACAACAACACCATCCTCGTCGTCACCACCACCACCACCACCACCACCAGCAACAGCAACAATACCATCATTGTCACCACCAGCACCACCAGCACCACCAGCACCACTACCACCACCAGTACCACCACCAACAACAACAACACTATCATCGTCATCACCAACAACATCCTAAAACCCGTCAATAATTGGGATATGGGTGTCAACGACAACGCAATTCAAACGGCATGTCAATTTGCACAGAGCTCTGCGGCAAAATCTTCCTCTCTACCAGCGAACAAGGCCGAGGATGATGAGTGTAATGAGCATGACTGTTGCTAGCTGAAGTCATAAATGTGTTGCACTCTTTTTTGTATTCGTCTAAGTCTCTTGGTTACTTGCGATAAGGCCAAGAAATTGTCGTGCTGATAACGGTTATTGAGCCAGAAACAAATGCCCACCACTGTCTTCTTATCTCCAGACGACAAGTCTATTCTTTTCCTTAACGGGATGTCAACTTGGTGGAATTCTTGAATCTTGAAATTATTGCTCCGTCTCAAGTGAAGCTGGTCTCAACTGGCGTTTTGTAATTGTGGTACACCAGGAAATAATTTTAATGAATCAAACAATTATGTTGTATGATATTTGATATACCTGTATTTGGCTATGTACCTTATCATGAACACATGTCCATAAATAAGATCTAATATATTCGTAATTTTTTTGGTTTCCACTATAGAAACCATATATTATCTGAAAAATCCAGATATGGTTAGAAATTATGAGATAGAGAGGTAAAACGGTTATTCACATGACTTGAAATATTAAAATTACCCATAAGTAAAATAAAATAAAGAGCAGCATTGAGTAAGATGTAATATAATTTAAAAAGAAAATATGGAAAATGTTATTGGAAAGATAATTTTTTTCAGATTTTAAACCGTGAGAGAGATAAACGGGAGATAATAGGCCCTCGAAATTAGAATATGTAAATGTATTTAATAATCACCGAACTTGTAATAAAGCCATTTGAAAGAAAATATATAAAAAGTAAGAAAATGAAGGGAAAGATAAAATTTAATAGCATAAAGATATGGTAGAAGATTACGCGTTAAGACAAGTAAGAATATGATGGTAAATAAAGATTGAATAAGAAATGCTAAAAAGCAGCAATCCCAACAGCAACGCCAACCCAAGAACAATAATTATTTAACAGCGAACATAAATCTATGCAAGAAATCTAAAATACACAAGTACAGTAATAGTAGTAGCCACCATATAGCTTGGTGAAGAATCATATAGTTAAAATATAAAGCATAAACATCGTTATGAAGCAAATGCTATTAGTATAGAATAATAACTAGTTAAAAGAATTTTCAGGAAGAAAATTTTACTAGAAAGATGCTACCTAAAAAAATAAAAAAGAAAAGAAACTGAAAGAAAATCTTTGAACACGAAAATATATTTGCTTCGGTGATGTATGAAAAACTAGTTTTATAATTGGAATTTCGCTGTAGGATTTTTGAGATAGAGGAAGTAATAAATTTAAGAAGTAGTAAGAAGAAATATTCTTATTGGTTGTACAAGATGAAAAATAGAAAAGAATGTCAGACATATTAATGTAATTAAAATAGAAGAATAAAATAATAAACAGTTGTGCAATATTCATTCAGAACATACAGTAGAAGCATATACAGAGGCGAAGATAGGTATACACACACACACATATACACATACACGCACATACACACTCACATATGTATATGTTTACATACATGTCTTGACGCCATAAAAGCTTATAAACTTTCGAGAGAAAGTGGATTAATTATTTTGGGGAACTGGTTCTCGAAGCACATATAAACCTATATGCGCTACCATGTAAATACTGGGTCGAAAAACCTTTTTTGTACGGAAAGGGTCAAAGGCTGCCCATGCGATACGAACCCACATCTCCGGTAGATATGAGTTTTCCGCGTGGGTAGATACGCCACAACCTGCGAGGTTGCTGCACAACTGAATTTTGTTCACAATCAACTACAGAAAATGATGGAAAGCTTTGTGTATCGGAAAATGTGCGAAGTGAGTACCTCGAGAGTGAGTACCTAGAGAGTGAGTACCTAGAGAGTGAGTACCTCGAGAGTGAGTACCTCGAGAGTTGATACACAATCTGAGGAACAGGAGTGAGAAATTCTACTCTAATCTGCTGGAATCGTTTGAAGCGAATGAAGATACGTTGCTTCTATTGATCTGATAACAGGGGATGAAATGTGGCCATATTTTTATGATCCGGAAACGAAAGCTCAAGTCACATCTTTTTTTCCAAGGCCTAAGAAGTTCAAAAGTTAGTGATTGATACAGAAAGTGACAGCGACTGTTTCATGGGGTGACAAGGGCATTATTCTCATCGATTTTCTGGAACGTAGCTGTAATATGAACAGCGAGCGATACACTGAGACACACACAAAAAAAAAAGGCATAAAGAATCCATTTGCAGAAAAAGACAAAATTAAAATGAGAAAACGATCCACATTCCCATGACAATGCACAGCCACACACATCTTTGGTAACAAATCACGCAATCGCCAACAGGGCTGGTTAGTGGTCCTTATCCTTCACACAACTTGGATCTAGCGCCCTCCGAATTCCACCTGTTCGTTCAATGAAAGGCAGTTTTCAGAAACAATAATTAGATGACTGACCGTGAAGAAGTGTGTACAACAGTACACGCCTGAATACCGTCGTAATAACATGCATCATATCAATATATACATTATTATTTAAGGTATGCAAGGCGGTGAGCTGGCAAAATCGTTAGTACACCGGCCGAAAGGATTAACAGCATTTCGTCTGTCTTCACATCATGGGTTCAAATGCCACTGAGGTCAACTTTGCCTTTCATCCTTTCGGGGTCGATGAAATAAGTACCAATTACACACAGGGGTCGATGGAATCGATTAGCCCCACCCCACCAAAAAAAAAATCAGGCATGGTGAAGAATCCTGTTGCCAGACATAGGGTCTCTCAGTAGTCACACTCTTGACCCAGGGCAGTACTACCTCCTCCAGGAACTTGATGTAGGCCTCCGTGTTGAGTCTAAGGCCGTTAAGGTAGATTAATGGAGGCATAACGTCGCCATCACTAGTGATCACTCCAAACACCATGATGTTAACTGGATGTTTGATTTTTTATCACTCTCGGTACATGTCCTAAGATTGCACTGTTCTCAGATTGACAGCCAAATACTCTGAAATTTTCGTATTGGAGCTTTCAGCTCGAATGCCAAGCAGTACATCATGTCATTTCCAAATTTCTGGCAGATTGAATTGCGTCATGGTGATGCTTTTCTCACAGACGATACCCAACTGATCCTACTATTACTTTGTAGTCGACAGAATCAAAAACAATGCGCATGCATACATATGCACCTACATATGCGCGTGTACATGTATGTATATAAGCATATACATGTGTATGTATATATATATATATATATATATATATATATATATATATATATATATATATATATATATACATATACACACAGACACACATATATACGTATATACCCACCTGCATATCAATCAATCTATGTATGTACGTATGTATGCATCAATCTCCCTCTATTCATATACATACATATATATGTATATATATATATATATATATATATATATATATATATATATATATATATATATATATATGCACGCACACATACACATGCACTCGCAAACACACACATACATACACACACACGTGCATATATCTACATACGAGCACACGCAAACACACACATACGCACATGCATACACATATGTACACTCACATAAATGCCACCCACTTTCGACTTCCCGTCTTAAATATTCCACGTTTTCCATTAATGTCTTTTAGAACAAACAGCATAAAAGTCATATTCTGCATTCTTCTAGCTTTCTTGAAGTTAATAGAACTCTCCACTCGCTGATGGATTCCACAGATCATCAAAGATCTACTAATTGATTCTGTTCATCTCATCAGTACATATGATAAATTAATATTACACTTGTATATTTGTTATCTTTCTGTTGTAATTATTTGAATGTTTACTATTTAGAGGGAATTTATTTCTAATTAAAACAGAAAAAGAAAAATTCTACAGCGATGGAATTTAACAATTATGTTCGGTGAAGTATTTCCATATTGAGTTTTAGAAAGACTCGTACACTTTTACAGATTCTGATTGTAAATTGTGTGTTAGTTGGTCAATTGCTTTTCCTGAAACTCTGGTATTATTAGCATAGCCAAGTAAATCAATGATTACACTGTGAAACAAAATTTCTATTTTGTCTTCGTTTTTGGTCGGTAAGTGTTATTTCCATTGTGCTTCTATCTAGAGATCAAAGGAAATGACTACTATTCCCTCCAAACTTTGCTTTTGTGACCTGGACATCAATGTTTTGAAACTGACCTACTTTCCATTACATTTCACACAGATTCAGCGCTGAGTTGTTCAAGTAGAAATATCGTTGTAGCAAATATTCTACTCAATACCATAGATTTGCTTCTTAGTTGCTTGACACTTGAGCATGTTCCTTTGTGGCTGACAATATGCACATCTCTGATCATGATCAGGAGTATTGGGAGAAGATCGTAGCCATCTGTCGAGAGAGATTCTTTGGGAATTTGAATAAATGTGAGAAAAGCAAAGTTTGAAGGAAATAGCCATTTCTCATACTTTCTAGCGGTAATGGGAAATAACAGTTGCTACCCAAGAACAAAAGTTGTGTTACCCAGTGTTATAGGTACAAATGTTATTTTATTGATTTCAAAATTTGGGACAAGGCCAGAAATTTCGGATGGTGGTGGGAGGGGATTCTAAGTCGATTGCATCGACGCCAATGTTCAACTGGTATTTATTTTATCATCCCCGAGAGGATTAAAGGCAAAGTCGCCCTCGGTTATCTTATAATTAACATTTGTACCGGTAGTCATTTGTACACTCGGCTATCATAGTAAATGACTTTATTGCTTTCGAAACAGTTGTCCCTAGATATTTTCCTTCACACTAATTTAGAAGAAATATTTACGTCTCTTGGACAGCCGTCTATGTCCATCAAAATGTCCATTAAGTGCAAGCAGGCTATGCTTGCACTTAATGGACATTTTGATGGCAGTGTTTCACCAATATTACTTGTATTGGTAAAGATATATGTAATTCAACAACAGGAGCATTCCGTATACCTATCCCTGCGCAGGCTTTCTTGTGGACAGCATTGTATATTATTTTAGCAATAAAAACTCATGTCACATTAGAAAGTAGTACCTTAATGACATTTTCGGTTATTTGTTGATCGCATGCGTAATAGCTTCCACTTTGAGGGTTTAAGAACTTCGCCGTTACATTTGTATATAGGATATTCTGTAGCTGCTTCTCGCTCTTGGAATACAAATGCATTACATTCAATAAATAAAGTATCTTAACAGTCATGAGTCCAATGGATGCTACACTTCCTGTTCATGTTAGCATCACCCTCGAGTTTACGGAAAACATAACCGTGCAGCAGGTCTTGGTTGAGGTGTGTGTATATGAGTTTGCTTGTGGCTATGTCTGTCTGTCTGTCTGTCTGTCTGTATGTATGAATATAGGTTGGTATTAATGGTGGTATCTTCGAAGAAACACATTTCGCATGCTAAATTTAAGTGAGCTGCTCGGAAGCGTAATACCATATCTATTATGAGCTGGGTTCATTAGTCACCATTGGAGCCACATGTGTAAAGCGTAATTTAGTTTGAGTGCGCAGTGTTTCTAGTGGTCAGTGATGGTCTTCCTCGGCCACGGGTGGACAGCCATCATCTCATATGTATACGTATTTTTTATTCTATTACTTCCTTCAGTCATTTGACTACGGCCATGCTGGAGCACCGCCTTGAAGGTTTTTTTTTTAGTCGAACAAATCGACGCCAGGAGTAATTTTTAAAGCCTAGTACTTATTCTATAGTTCTCCTTTGCCGAACCGCTATGTTATGGGGAAATAAACATACGAAGCTATAGAGGGGGGGGGGGGAATACTGACACAAAGATGCACACACACGCACACATACACACATACACGCACACACACACACACATCCGTACGATGTTTATTCCTATCCCTCCTCATCTTTTCTCCCTCTACCTTTTTCTCTCTCTCGCTCTTTTTCTCCTCTTCTCTCTCTACCCTCTGTGTCTCTCTCTGCCATCTACTACTTTTATCTCTCCTACTATTGACACTTGATCCGTGGTCATCTTGTTTTCTTTTTCTCTTTCTCCTTTCCTTTTCATGCCGACCACTGAAGTCGTATTTTCTCTAATCTCCCACTTCAACCTGTTTCGCTGTCTATTGTCCTTTTGTTTCTAACCCTTTAGAATTTTCCTCTTAGCCTTATCCATACTTTCGTCTCATTCATGTTCATATGTCCACTTCTGTATTGCATCTTTATCCATTTCTTGTTTGTTCGTTTTCGTTCTGTTCTGTTTTGGTCCCATTTCCCGTCAGCTTCTTGTTGCTGACACCGCCGAATCAATATTATCGTAAGGCGCGAAATTGCGTTTGACTCGCTGACTGATAACTGATGAAGAGTTGGTGACCTT
>NC_142934.1:78740225-78775225 GCF_046866305.1 Octopus bimaculoides | reverse complement strand
TTAACCCTTTTTTCCCGACTTAAATGAGATTTTCTTTCTCTGTGGTTCAAATACCTCTCACACAGATTTAAACCGTTGTTCTTAAATTTATTTAGTTTCCATCACTGCTTTGAGCATGTACTCACATATGTGCATATTTCACAGTTATTCTATGTTCGACATTCCTTCCTTTTCTTTAAAATGCTGACTCACTCGGTGCTTCAAAGTTCGTTTATAAACATGTTCCCAAATTCTAAAAGCTATTATTTAGCGTTATAAAATACAGCATCTGTTCTCAGGTTTAATTAGCTTAATGGTACAGTGCGTTCAACCAGAATTTGAGAGCAATAAAGTTCTAATCTCTGTGGTGGCTTGCTGCCCGTTTTTGCCCGTGTTCTTCGGGTACTTACCCAATCTTCTAAGCTGTTTTCACAGCTATTTTGCGTTCGATATTTTCTGTAATGTTTATATATATATATATATATATATATATATATATATATAAGCTTATATCGATCATAGTGCAATTACTTAGGAAAATAGTCTAATAATGGGGCATATTAGCCTTCGAAAGAAAAAACGTAATCTTTCCCATCCGCTTGGGACTCGAACCTAATAATGGGGCATATAAGCCCTCGACAGAAAAAAGTCAAATTTAAGAACTATATCAGTTCGTATCACTATAAGCTTTAAACTTATATAAATACCATTATTATTATTTACAGGATTGTAAAACTCGGCAGCGTATTATAAAGCCATTCGTACCGGAAGCATATTGTTGTCACTCCGTCGCTTACGACGTCGAGGGTTCCAGTTGATCCGATCAACGGAACAGCCTGCTCGTGAAATTAACGTACAAGTGGCTGAGCACTCCACAGACACATGTACGCTTAACGTAGTTCTCGGGGATATTCAGCATGACACAGTGTGACAAGGCTGGCCCTTTGAATTACAGGCACAACAGAAACAGGAAGTAAGAGTGCGAGAATGTTGTGGTGGAAGAGTACAGCAGGGTTCGCCACCATCTCCTGCCGGAGCCTCGTGGAGCTTTAGGTGTTTTCGCTCAATAAACACTCACAATGCCCGGTCTGGGAATCGAAACCGCGATCCTATGACCGCGAGTCCGCTGCCCTAACCACTGGGCCATTGCGCCTCCACTACTGAAACCATATATGTATTTGTCATATATATACATATATATATATATATATGTGGGGGGGGGGTGTCTGTGTGTCTGTGTGTGTATGCATTGAAATATGGAAGCAGCTAAGAGCATCACTGTGCACCGGGAGGTTGGATCCCACTGTTTGGCAATTTGGTTAAATGCTTTTGCCAAACCCCCGGATCAATGCAAAGCATATAAGTGAAGCTGAATAAACGGACTTTATGTAGAGGTACCTCGCTTGGACTATATTTATAATTCAAAGGTCCACTACTCATGAATTCTACTGGCGAATGATGCTAAGATTACGCGTCACATGCAAATGTAATGAATAAGTTTGTCAATTGATCAAACGACTAAACGCTCATACGTTGAAATCGACGAGAGAATCCATCACCTTGAAACACACACACACACATACGCACACACACACACATACGCACACATACGCACACATACACTCACACTCACGCACACATATACGTAGATGTGAAAACGATATATCTATATATATAAGCCAATGATCGATAAAATTCAAAGTTGTAGTCAAGATTTTATTTGTAAAAATAAACACGATACCCTACTTTAATCTTGTAAGGGTTCCTTTAACAAATGTTTGACTATCTTTATTTATCAATGTGCATAAGAACAAAACAATAGCATTATGTCTGTCTGTTTCTCTCTTTATTCATCTGTCTGTCTATCTGTCTGTCTGTCTGTCTATCTATCTATCTATCTATCTATCTATCTATCTTTTACCTATCCCATCTATCTATCTATCTATCTATCTATCTATCTATCTATCTATCTATCTATCTATCTATCCATCCATCTCTCTCTCTCTCTCTCTCTCTCTCTCTCTCTCTCTCTCTCTCTCTCTCTCTCTCTGTATATATATATATATATATATATATATATATATATATATTTATCTATCTATTTATCTATCTATTCTTTTACTTATACATTTATAACAATGAATCAGAAGAAGCATTATCTATTTTGCAAAACATGCTATTGTGAGATGCATTCATATTGATACTTATTTTCTTCCTGTCTCGGTTTCATAAACATGTTAAGTTTGTATGTATGAACACGATTCTCTTTCAAAAATTTTGCAAACACATTTTGGCTTTACATTTTAACATGCACGTACCTATAACCGGATATGTTTCAGTAGTTCTGAATATCAACATTTCTTCGTCTATGCAAAGCTGATAAAAAAAAATTTCGAACCAGCAAGGGAAATTTACAGTCTTAAGTATCACGTGTCTTTCTAATCCCAATGCATGTATTAAATGAATATCTGCAGTTTAGAAATATCTTATGAATCAATAATAAACGCGAGCAACTTTGCGAAGTTTTACAGAATACCTAATTCAAATGCCAATACGCTACAAGGTTTCCTTATCACAAAGCTACTATGTAAATCGTTATAAACCTTAAAGTTTTAAGATCGCTATCCATACACGATAGTGAAAAATTATGTAGCCCTGTGTGCGAGTCTCTACGAAGTTATGCGATATGGTAGAAGTATCAGCTGAATCATTCTCAAAACACACTTTACTCTCTTAAAAACATTCGTGTACTTATAATTGGTGATTATACTGGGTGCTTTTCTACTTTAGCATCAACACAGATTCTATGCACAGCTCACACACGCACAAACACACACACACACACATACACACACACACACACACACACACACACACACACACACACACACATACGTATGTGGCCCAATATCAGGTGAATGCGATCGGGGTGCTCAACACATGTCGTAGAGGATATAGTTATTAAAACTGCAGCTGAGAGCTTGTCTCATGATTCGCATTCCATATCAGTGTGCACCTGAAGATTGCAGCAGAATGAAACTCGAGGCGCAAGGCAAGCTCTATTCATTAGTTTTAATGATAAAAAAATATATACATGTACACACACACACACACACACACACACACACACACACATACACGCGCGCACATACAGATATATATACATACATTTATGCATATATAAAATATACAACATCACATTTCATGAAAGATAGAAAAGAACTATTATAATGCTTCGTACCTAAAAGGCCAGCTGGTAAAATTGTTACTGCGTCTGACAAAATGCTTGGCGGTATTTTCTTCCGACCTTTTACGCTCCGAGTTCAAATTTCGCCGTGGTCGATTTTGCCTTTCGTCGTTTAGGGCTGTATAAAACAAATATCAGTCAAGTGCTGGGATCGATGCAATTCACGAACTCTTTCTCCTTGAAATTTCAAGCCTTGTTTCTATGAAACAAAAGAATCATATCATTTCACGTTTGAATTTCTTTCTTTTAAATTTTTTTCTTTCATTCGTTGCAATCATTTGACTGTGACCATGCTGGAGCACTGCCTTTGGTCGAACAAATCGCCCCCAGGACTTATTCTTTGTAAGCCTGACACTTATTCTATCGGTCTCTTTCGCCGAACCGTTAAATTACGGGGAGGTAAACACACCAACATCGGTTGTCAAGTGATGGTGGTGGGGACAAACATAGACATAAAGACACAGAAACATATATATATATATATATATATATATATATATACATATACATATATACGATGGGCTTCTTTCAGTTTCCTTCTACCAAATCCACTCACGAGGCTTTGGTTGGCCCGAGGCTATAGTAGCCCAATAGCTAAATCATGTAAAAGAAAAGAGGAAATATAAATATAAAGGCGAAACAATAAAAGGATAAATTATTTTCCATTTTCCGTGATATTTGAAACTCAAACTAATTTTGGGAAGATATGATTTTTAAGTGAAAACTTTTAATACTGCAATTAAGTCTTTAGAATATTCATGTCCCATCTCCACTTCAGGATCACAACATATTTTCTTGATGTGTCTGAGCAAATTAACGTGAAAATGGTTAGAGAATATATCTCTTGGAAGATGATGCAGACTGGGCACTATTTTGGAGGAGGTTGCAGTTTTGTATTTTCTATGCAAGCTGAGGAACATTTTAGCTAACATTTTGTACCAACAACTTTGGCAATAACCACCAGAACAGGTCGACAGAGGACCGACTGCACAAAATATAAAAGTAGTATGGCAACAAAAATGAATTATTTTAAACAGCTCTTGGTTCTAGTTATAACAAAAGCTCTCTGTGCCTCACATAATACCCATCTATATAATTATCTATAAACGTCTATACATAGAGACATACAAAAGAATATTCACACAAATGTAGTATGCGAAAATATAATTAAAAAATTAGAGAAAATCTCCAGACGGTGAATTATAATAAAAATAAAAGGTAAAATGTAGTCAAATTCTTCTGCTGAAAAACAATTATGAAATAAAATATCTATATAATCAACCGGTTTCGCTTATCTGAGCTATTCATGATTGGGCAGTTGGTGGTGATGCTATAATTTCATGCTGCTATAATTAGTTGTTGTGATTCGATATTGGTAGGAGATCAGATAATTGGTAAATAAATGAATAAATAAATCTTAGGGGATGTAATCAATGACTGTTATTATCAGAAGTAGGGAGGTAATAGCTAATTTTGTTTTTTTTTTGGTGGAGGGGGAGTAAATTAATAGTGTATAAATTAATGTTATATATACACACACACACACACACACACACACACACACACGCACACACACACACACATACACACACACATATATATATATATAGACATATATAATGAAGTGTATTGAATGAATTGATTGGATGGAAAACATATCAATAACTTGTGAATGAAATTAGATAGATGGAAGCTGTGTAGAATCTCATCGGATGGATCATGCCGGTAATTCCGCTTAAGAATATCAATAAGAATTCCATGTCTGTAGGAGATTCAGCCAAAGATCAAACTATTCTTTACGTCTAAATTGGGAGGAATAGCAAAAGTCTTCATGGATACTTCTAGTAGAACAGATCTATTATATTTTGATCAGTCTAATAATGTAAAATAGCTTGTTTATTCCGGGTTTTGCTTTCAGTGGAAAGCTTTACTCATAGTTGCTTTAAAATTGTCATTCGAGATCATTGAGTAGCATGCTTCTTTTTTACAAGCGTGTACTGGTAAAGTTCATAAAACGTTTGGGTTTATAATGATCCGTATAAAAATGTGATGATATGGATAACAAATACCATGTAAACTTTTGGATAAAATATTTTGTTAAACAACGAAGTTACTTCTTGATTATTTGTAATGTTTAATCGGACACTTCTGAACTGCAGAAATTCGTTTAATACATGCTTTGAGACTTGAAAGATACGTGATAGTTGAATTGCAAATTTCTCTTGTTGAGTACAAAAAATTCTTTTGGTTCCACATAAACGAAGAAATGTCGATATTCAGAAGCCGATGCTATGCAACTTGTTATAGGAACCTGCATGCAACAAGCTAAAGTCAAAACGTGTACGCAAAATTTTTGAAAATAACGAAAAGTCATCTTGAGGCAACCATAATAACATATTTGTGAAATCCAGACAAATAAAATAAGTATCCATATTGATGTATCTTACAGTAGCATGTTTGTTAATTAGATCATGTTTGTTCTGACTCATTGACATACATATAAAAACAGAGAGTATATATATATATATATATATATATATATATATATATATATATATATATATATATATATATATATATATATATATATATATATTATATATATATATATATATATATATATATATATATATATATATATATATATATATATATATATATATATATATATATATTTATATATGTTGGTTGGTTGGTTGGCACTCCGTCGGTTACGACGACGAGGGTTCTAGTTGATCCGATCAACGGAATGGCTTGCTCGTGAAATTAACGTGCAAGTGGCTGAGCACTCCATAGACACGTGTACCCTTACCGTAGTTCTCGGGAAATTCAGCGTGGCACAGAGTGTGAGAAGGTTGGCCCTTTGAAATACAGGTACAACAGAAATAGGAAGAAAGAGGGAGAGAAAGTTGTAGTGAAAGAGTACAGCAGGGTTTGCCACCATCCCCTGCCGGAGCCTCGTGGAACTTTTGGTGTTTTCGCTCAATAAACACTCACAATGCCCGGTCTGGAAATGATGAAACCTCGATCCTACGACCGCGAGACCACTGCCCTAACCACTGGGCCGTTGCGCCTCCACTATATATATATATATATATATATATACATATGCATACGTATACATACATATGTATATGTACACACATGCACAAACATAGGTATAATTCAGATATACGTATGTATGTATGTATGTATGTATGTATGCATGAATGCAATATGTATACTTGTTTATTTATGCATTCACAAACAGCACACGCTCTAGCAGTTGAGGTTTCCTTGGATCCGAATATGTACAAACGTCTTTTTAGTATAACACAAATGACTTGTAGCAAATTTTTATCTAGTGATTTTTGTAATTGTGTTTGCACATACGTACGTCTTTAATATAATACGGATACTTTCGGCTCTTTACAGTCTGCGTTTATATACCACCGAGGCCAACTTTGCCTTTCATCTTTTGGGGATCGGTAAAATAAAGTCAAGTACTTTCAGGGGACGGGGTAAGTCGATCTTAGTGCTCAACTGGTACTTACTTTACCGTCTACGAAAGAACGATAGGCAAAGTCGACCTCGGCGCAATTTGAACTCAGAACTTAAAGACGGACAAAATGCAGCTAAGCATTCTTCCCGGCGTGCTAACGATTCTACCACCTCACCGCCCTATATCGGCATTAATATATTGGTATGATGTTTAGGTTGCGTGCTGTCCCATAATGAAGCCAACTCCAAACGATTTTTGATTAAGATATATTTTTTCAATAGTATATCACAATATTTACATAAATATGCGGATGCTTGCCTGTAGTGAGTCAGTAGTGTGCTAGAAATGAATGTAATACGTAGTTACATCAATAACAAAAACGAATAGTTTGTGAGGAGCAAGAATATACTCTATTGTTCATAGTCAAAGATTCCTTTAACCTGAAGTTGAGCAGCAATGAAAGAGCTTTGTCTTATTAAAGACTTGTTGTCTCTGTCCGTTCGCATAAGAGTCCTCAGCCATTTATCTGCCTCTCTGGCCCTGCTTGCTCAGATTGTTGCTTATATATAACATCTGCTTACGCGGGAAACATCATAGAATATTCTATAATATGGGGTAATATTTCTGCAAGCTGGTAGGTTGATATTCAGGGCGCGTCGCCTGATCTAAATATGGTCTTATCCTAATTAGTAAACCTGTTAGGTTTCGATTCTAAGCCTTGAGGCAAGTACAGTGAATACTTATATATATATATATATATATATATATATATATATATATATATATATATATTCACACATATGTACGTATATTTTCTTATGTGTATAATACAATTGTTCATATGCAGATTACTGCTAGTGTCATGAAAGTAAACAGTGATTGGTAGGCTTCGAGAAAAATCCTACAATCGTCGAACCTGTCTAAGGAAAGGAATTATCTAATATAATTTCTCTATCATGATAAATTTTAAAACCAGAATGAGGTCAAGTTTATTTCAATCTAAGACGTGGATGAACCTTTCAACAATACAGACATGATATTTTATATGCGTCGTTTTTAAATACAGCGATGACGAAGTAAACACATTTAAAAGTAGAAATGGGGAGGCTACTTCAGAGTGCGTGACTCATTGTTCGATTTAATTGAAAAGGGATGACAGCCAAGCTGAAACGTTCAAATTAAACTACGAAACTGAAGCTATCGTAGTATTCGTTACATAGATATATTTTTATTGTTTCTTTCTCCATTAAAATTAGATTTACAGAACGGCGAGATTGCTATAGTTTTAGATATATAGATATATTTTGAATGCTTCCCTTTTCCATTATAATTAAATTTATCATTCATTTTACATTGAACAGAAAGGTCGTTGTAGTATTGGTTACATACATATGTTTTAATTGCTTCCTTGTCCATTATAATTAGATTGCTATCGTCACTGTCAATATTTTCATTTTCCTTGCGCTCGATTTTTATCCTTATTGCGGATATGACTGCTAATATCATTGTTCTTATCAATATTGTTATTTTATTTTACGCCATTCTGTTATTTTAGTATATTTTCAGACAGCTTCGGAACTCTCTTGTAGCTAGTTCATTTTTGTCTATCATCCACTTGTTTCAGCCATTGGGCAGTCCGCATGCTGGAGCACTGTACTGAAAGGTTTAGTCGAATGAATTGCTCCCAGTTCTTATTTTGAAGTAAGGCATTTATACTATCGGTCACTTTTGCCGGACGGCAAAGTCGACCTAGGCGGAATTTTAAATCAGAATGTAAAAACCGACGAAGTGCCGCTAAGTATTTTTCCCGGCGTGCTAACGATTCTGGCAGCTTCAGTCGACTTCTGACGTCTTGTAATATTGATTTCAAATTTTGTTACATCGATCCTAGTGTTCAACTGGTACTTATTTTATTGACCCCGAAAGTGATGAAATGATGATCTGGTTTTGCAGATCGATGAATAAAAGTAACCCAACAATGATCGTCCGGTCTTTTTTAGTATTATGTAATACTCCATTATCCGATATATCATATTTTAAAACGGTAGTGTGTGACATAAGTGTGATTTGGCCACTATTTTTAGAACGACGAATGACCTCATAGAAACTCAATTGATGGTGAGATGATGGCGAAATTCATTGTTTTGAGTGGCAGAAATCTTATATTTTAACTAGTGGCAGAAATCTTATATTTTAACTGAGTTCCATCTTTGGTTTAGAGCTCTGTGTGAAAGCAATTTTGCATCAATTTCGAACACAAAGCAACAGGAGTCGCTCAACTTCGAGCTTATAACAGCTAATATCACGTACGCTAACATATTAACAGAGCAACAAAATTCAGATTTTGTTTTTCAATGCCTAATAAATATCTCTCCTTTCTCTTTAGACCCACTAATAACTGCCACTAGCTTTTTAGTTTGCCTTTCTCCACTCAGAAGGAAAATCGTTTTCGTACAGTTTTCCATACATCACCTTTTAACTTAATTCGTTACAGCGATTTCTGTTTCAGTTACCATCAATAACCAACCCACCACTGCTGCTGCTGCTACTACTACTACTACTACTACTACTACTACTACTACTACTACTACTAATAATAATAATAATAATAATAATAATAATAATAATAGAAGACGAAAACAATACCTATTGTCATAGGTGTCCTGGGAATGACAGCGAAACGGGCTGATTACTACCTAGCTCAGATACCAGGAAACCCCAAAATGGCTGAAGTTCAAAAGATAGTGCTCATGGGAACTGCCCATATCCTACGTAAAATACTGTCTATGTGATCTCAAATTTTAAAGCAAACATAATTTTCTTATGATTTCTTAAACACTCACTTGAACAAAACTGTACAAATCCAAATATATGGTACCCTAGGCATAACACCTACATGAACGTCTAACTTGTTGTCTCTTGAGGTCTCTGGGTGAGACTTGGATCCAACTTGTACAAATGCAAAACAAAAGTCAAACATAAAATAATAATAATAATAATAATAATAATAATAATAATAATAATAATAATAATAATAATAATGCTGCTGCTGCTACTACTACTACTACTACTACTACTACAACTACTACTGCTACTGCTACTGCTGCTGCTGCTACTGCTGCTGCTGCTACTGCTGCTGCTGCTACTGCTGCTGCTGCATTGTTCAGAGCCACCGAGGGAGACTCTTCGAGATTAGGAATAGTTTTGAAAATCTCCCTTAATTCACTCCGTACGAAAAACAAAAATAAAAACAAAAAACTGAATTAGATTATGTAGCCTGATATACGCTTAACAAAAGATAGAGAAGACGGAGTAGTCACGGCTGGAATATCTTTGATGATGCAACTACTCGATCAGGGCTGACCATGGGTTAAAAAACAACAACTGTCTTTGCTGTAAACGTCACAATCAATAAAATGCAGTCACCACCATCACAATCATCACATTGCCTACTACTACTACTACTACTACTACTACTACCACCACCACCAGCACCACCACCACCACCACCACTACTATTGCTACAACTACTACTACAAGTACTACCTCTACCACCACCATCACCATCACCACAACCATCACCACCAACACCACCACCACCACCACCACCACCATCACCTTCACCACCACCATCACCACCATCACCACCACCATCATCACCAGCACCATTACCACCACCATCACCATCATCACTACCATCACCATCATCACCACCGGCACCACCAGCACAACCGGTACTCCTCCCCCCACCACTACTACCACCACAACCACCGCCACCACCACCACCAACACAACAACAACCATTGCTACAAGTACTACCTCTACCACCATCATCAGCACCACCAGCATTACCAGCACCAGCATCACCACTACTACCAACATCACCACTGCTACTTCTGCTGCTGCTGCTACTACCTACTACTACTACTACTACTACTACTACTACTACTACTACTACTAGAGGCTGGTACTGCTGCTGATATTGCTGTTGCTGTGTGATTCAATCGCCATCAGCACAGCGCCAACATTACACCCAATAACCACTTTTACTACCTACTAAACAGTGAATATGGATCTGGAACGATGCCAAAATCGTAACCTGTTCAGCATTAATAGTTCTTTCTGGTTGTCAATATTAAAGAAACCTCTTGTAATATCAGGGCGACCATTTCGGGAAAGTTCTCCATAAACAATGTACGGATGACCATAAGGAAAAGAAATTTCGACATCACATTTACTTATATGAGTTCGATGTTTGCTTTGCATTCAGTCTTTCTAAACTAGATTTTCGTAATCTTCATATTTTTACTCTCTATGTACATGGACAGTTATGTATGTGGTCAGCAGATGAGATCCAAAGACTCTCAGTATAGAAGACACGCAGTAGCGCTCAAAAGATTCAAACTTAAGTTTCAATGTCTTTACAGGGGATCAATTCCGCGGAGCTATAAGAGGGATCAAGTTGAGCAAATATGGAGGCAATTATGAAGATAAACAAATAAAATATATTAAATATATCAACTTGGATATAAAATACAAAATATGTATATATATATTTATTTCCTGCCCTATAGAACAATATCGAATATATTGCATTTCCATCGGTTTGTTGCTTTTTTTCTGTCAGCATTCCTTATTTTTACCAATGAAAATACGCTCTTGTTCTGGTGTGCCTCTGGTATGACCATCACGACAATCATTCCTGCAGATATCATGACAGATAATTTCGACAGCAATGTCGCATTCTATGGGAAGGTAGCTTGAAGACATCTTTCGGTCAGTTGTTGCAGATGTGGATAATATTTTAACTATGTTAAAATTGCCATTTTATAGTGCAAAAAACTATCAGATATTAAGTAACTCTCCCTTGTTTCTGTACGTCGAAGGCGCATCCTTGTAGATTGAAAGTGATAAAACTATCAAAATCCCAAGAGAGGAAATACTTCCTACTAATGTATGGATTGTATAATCATAGAATATATGGATTGTATAATCATGGAATATGTACCCATGCACAACTATATGCAGATATGCTGTTTCTCCTTAACTTTCGCTTTCAGTTGGTGAACACTGCTAACCAATGTTGAAATGATACAGCTATACACTTAGAATGTCTATTGGTTTCTTCACCCAATTGTAAGATGTCACTGTTGAGTACATATGTGGACCTCTTGTAGTTCAAAAGATGTTGTCCGATGCATATAATGTATGTGAATGAGCGTCTAAGTGTATACATATAAACACATTTGTTTATACACACACACATACACTCATACACGCGTATACCTGTATGCTTTTACAATCCAAGCACCGTTAATGGGTCTCTGTCTGTGACCTAATTGCAAGGATAAACTCACTTTTTCGACTACTCATCAGTCTAGTCTCTACATGTATACATACTTGAGATTCTACATGTATACATAATTGAGATTCTACATGTATACATAATTGAGATTCTACATGTATACACATCTATATATTCTGGCACATTTCTATGTGTTCATTTCTTTCTAAGTCTCTTTATTATCGTCAAAATGATAATGGTGGCAATCAGCATCATTATCACTGCCTCCTCCTCCTCCTTCTCCTCCTCCCCTCCTTCTCCTCCTCCCCTCCTTCTCCTCCTCCCCTCCTCCTTCTCCTCCTCCTCCTCCTCCCCCATCCTCCCCCATCCTCCCCATCCTCCTCCTCCTTCTCCTTCTCCTCCCCCATCCTCCTCCTCCTTCTCCTTCTCCTCCTCCTCCTCCTCCTCCTCCCCCATCCTCTCCCTACTTCTCCCCTCCTCCTCCTCCTCCTCCTCCTCCTCCACCTCTCCCCTCCCCTCTCCCCTCCTCATCCTCTCCCCTCCCCTCCTCCCCTCACATCCCCTCCACCTCCCCTCACATCCCCTCACATCCCCTCCCCTTTATTCCCCTCCCTCTCCTCCTCCCCTCCCCCTCCCCTCCCCCTCCCCTCCCCTCCCCTCCTCCTCCCCATCCTCCTCCCCTCATCCTCACCCTCCTCATCGCCTCCCCCTCCCCCCCCATCCTCCTCCCCCCTCCTCCCCCCTCCTCCCCTCCTCCTCCCCTCCTCCTCCCCTCCTCCTCCCTCCTCCTCCCTCCTCCCTCCTCCTCCCTCCTCCTCCTCCTCCTCCTCCTCCTCCTCCTCCTCCCCCTCCCCCACCCTCCCCCACCCTCCCCATCCTCCTCCTCCATCTCCTCCTTCTCCTCCTCATCCTCCTCCTCCATCATCTCCCTACTTCCCCTCCCCCCCCCCCACCCCTCCCCCCCCACCCCTCCCCTCCTCCTCCTCCCCTTCATCCCCCCTCTCCTTCTCCTCCCCCCCTTCCCTTCCACCTTCCCCCTCCCCCTCCCTCCCCTCCATCCTCCCCCTCCCCCTCCTACTAACCTCCTCCTCCTCCTCCCCCTCCCCACTCCCCCTTCCCCCTCCCCACTCCCCCTTCCCCCTCCCCTCCCTCACACCCCCTCATCCCCCTCCTCCCTCCCCCTCCTCCCTCCCCCTCCTCCCTCCCCTCCTCCATCCCCTCCTCCTCCCCTCCTCCTCCCCTCCTCCTCCTCCCCTCCTCCTCTCCTCCTCCCCTCCTCCCCTCCTCCTCCCCTCCTCCCCTCCTCCTCCCCTCCTCCTCCTCCTCCCCTCCTCCTCCCCTCCTCCCCTCCTCCTCCCCTCCTCCTCCTCCTCCCCTCCTCCTCCTCCTCCTCCTCCTCCTCCTCCTCCTCCTCCCCCCTCCTCCTCCTCCCCTCCTCCTCCTCCTCCTCCCCTCCTCCTCCTCCTCCTCCTCCTCCTCCTCCCCTCCTCCCCCCCTCCTCCTCCTCCTCCTCCCCTCCTCCTCCCCTCCTCCTCCCCTCCTCCTCCCCTCCTCCTCCCCTCCTCCTCCCCTCCTCCTCCCCTCCTCCTCCCCTCCTCCTCCCCTCCTCCTCCCCTCCTCCTCCCCTCCTCCTCCCCTCCTCCTCCCCTCCTCCTCCCCTCTTCCTCCTGCCTCCCCTCCTCATGCCCCCCCCCCCCCCCCTCCTCCCTCCCCCTCCTCCCTCCTCTCCTCCTCCCTCCCCCTCCTCCCTCCCCTTCTCCTCCCGCCCCTCCTCCTCCCTCCCTCCCCTCCTCCCCCTCCCCTCCTCCACCCCTCCCCTCCTCCTTCCTCCCATCCTCCCCTCCCCCTCCCCACTTCGATTTTTCAGTATTCCTGCGCATTTTACTTATGGTAAGTAACATAAAGTTATTTACCATGAACGAACTTGTTTCATCCTTGCATTTTGTAAGTTTGTAGGTCTGTAATTTTCCCAAATGATTTGCCGTCTGTTGTTCATAATACCATTACGACAAAGATTTTAAGTTTTAGTAAGATATTAGCATCCCGCTTTGAATTCTACTACCAAGTACGGCTCTCTGCATTTGATTCAATTTTTATAGCTAACCTCTATTTATGCCGATCGATCCTGGCCAATTTTTTCTTTGTTCTTTTTAACGATTGCTATTTGCAATTTGAATGTGTTTTATATAGAGTGTATCAAGGACGCTAATACAGAAAATGTGATTAACATTATGATAAAGAAAACTTGAATACCGACTCATATGATATTTTGAATAATATATTTGTACGTAGCTCGTCGATGACTCTAGTAACGAGGGTGCTTGACAAACAACGGAGAGTTGGTGGAATTCGTGACCAATGCAATTACGTCTTGTGTATTACAATCAAGTGAATTAGGAATAAAGTAGGAATATCTCACTCCTTACTAAATTTTATACTATTTCGTTTGTTCGAACAATTGAATGCGACACTGGAAGCCAAAGGAACACTTCCGACTTAAACTCTCATTATGTATCTAACTCAAGTTACTTTTACCCCTGCATAGAGTTGCGCCGAAACAAAGACCATCACCAGTAGTGTGAAAGAGGTTATACTTCTACCATCTTAGTGGTCTACTGTGAACTCCACTCATACGCATACACACATTCATACACACATAATACGTCCATACATACATGTAAACACACACACACGCACACACATAAACTCACACTCATATACACACACATATATATGTATATATTATAATAAATCTTTATATAGGCGCAGGTGCGGCTATGTGCTAAGGTGTTTGCTTCCCGACCACATGGTTCCGAGCTCAGTCCCACTGCGTGGCATCTTGGGAAAGTGTCTTGCATCATAACCTCCGTCCGACGAAAGCCTTATAAGTGAATTTGGTAGACGGAAACTGAAAGACTATGTGAATGTGTGTTTGTATTTGTCTCCCACCACTGCTTAACAACCGGTGCTGGTGTGTTTACGTCCCCGTAACTTAACGGTTCCGCCAAAGATATCGGTAGAATCAATACCACGTTTTACAATTCCTTCTAAAATTTCTTGAATGCCCCAGTATAGTCGCAGTCTAATTACTGGAACAAGTAAAAGGCATATAGCCTTGAATATAATGTCAATTGTTATGATTATGTTAATTCTACTAAATTGTAAATGGCAATGATTAAAAAATAAATATTAGCAACGGACGGCATATTAATACTGAAGGGCAATTATTATACCCTACTAAACGTGGATGTATTGCTAGAGCAGCGTATACTGCAGTATTGGCATTGAGATGTTCTCTCATATAGACGTACGAGCGCAAAAATGTATCGTAGGAGACAAGAACAGTCTGGTATGGGCGCCGGAATAGCTATGCCTTTTGATATTAACATTGCTTGCGTTGGACCAATGAACGAAAAGTTACTGCTATTCCGCATATCGTTGGCAGTAAGATTTGGCTGGTATGCGGGGCTGGACAAACTGCCACTGAGGAAGTGTAGTACTCTGAAATCACGTGATGTAGTAATTCCGGAGGCCCATGTCTGACGGTTCTCGTCTGCTACGATACATAACCGTGCTCTTAGCACCATTCGTCTATGCAAGGGGGCTTCTGAAGGCGTTTTGCGCTGTATTCGGCGCTTAAATCATACATTAAAAAAAGTGAGAAGTGTAAAAATTAATATCTATCATGTATATGGATAGTCACAAATGTTTATGTGAGAGTTATATAATTGACTTAAAAGACTGCAGTACTTATTTTATCGAAGCCATAGTGATGAAAGATAAAGTCGGAGCAGGCGACGTGTAAGCGCAGACAGCAAAGAGATGTAACTAAATTCAACAATGTTCCCTCCACCATTCAACCGATACCACCAACCCAACTTATCCTTTATGAAGTAACATAATGTTTCTAAATATAAAAAAAATCTAACCAGAACAGTATCCCTCTCCAATACACAAGTTTACTTTACAACCTGTTCGTTCATATCTTACCATTAGACTTTATAAGAAGAGCGATAAAACAGACAGCCATTATTCATTTTCTTCATATATCCGTACCGCTCTACTTACTGCTGGTATTAGAAATTACGAGCTTTAATAATAGAAACAATGACTGCCTTAGCTCCATGAACATTTATCATACATAGTAATACAGTTTTAAATCGATAATATAGGATTTCGGTGCATATCAAGCATATCCTAATTTTTTGTTTTTAACAGGCTATTTATTTGCCAATATGTCTCTCAGAACATGCTGGTTATTGATGTTTTCTCCCATAAAAATGTCTTAACTTGATTTCTTTTTTCGCTTTTTAAAAATATTAACATGAATCCCTAGATGTAGGGCGTAAAGCAGTTTCAAAATACAGAAATTTGCATGCATTTCCTACACCCCCACACAAACCCAAACCCACCCAAAACCCACCTACCCACTCACGCGACAGCACACTGGCACATAACAACGCACATCATATATATATATATATGTTTGTGTGTGTGTATATATATATATATATATATACATATATATATATATATATATATATATATATATATATATATATATATATATATATATATATATATATATGGTATATATATGCATATATATATGGTATATATATATATATATATATATATATATATATATATATATATATATATATATATATATGTATATATATATGGTTTATATATGGTATATATATGTATGCATATGTATATTCATATATATATATTCATACATACATACACACACACATACACACATATATGTATATATATATACGTCTTATATACCATGGTGCAGTAGGTATGAACAACATACCTAGGTTATAGTATAATTAGTGAGACATCCCCTTCTTTACATATGTACCTGATGTTACACAAACTGCACAGACTGATGCAACATAGTTAGATGCAGAAAATCCAACCCATAACAGACAACCCTTAAACAAGTAAATAGCATTTTCCTAAACAATAGATCCACTTATTTCGGTTAGTGACTTATTCACGAATGTACCAACACTAGCACCCCTGAGGGTAATATTCTCTGGGAACGCACAAAAGCCCTTTTCACAGTTATTTGAATTCTTACTATCGGTTAACTAATTTCATGTTATTACATACTAAATAAAGACTGCGAATATGCAGTGGTTTCCCCGAACAATTATTAGTTCCGCGAATAACCGGGACTGCGAATTCCGAACCGCGAATAAGCGGAGGCACACTGTGTATATATATATAGTGTATATAATATATATATATATATATAATATATATATATATATATATATATATATATATATATATATATATATATATATATATATATATATATATATGAAGTAACAAACTAAGGAAAAGAATTTCTTCAAAGAAGTGTGTAAAACATCCGATTCATTGCTACGTCACCTGAATACCACATAAATATGGGTATAATTCAAAATACAAACAATAAATTAGACAGAGAGATACAATTGACAATCCAATGATTCATTTTTATTATAATATAACATAATATACTATGAATATAATATAATATAAGATAACATAAACAATTATTAAAAAAAACCCAAAAAGCAAACAATTTGTTTCGGCTTGTATACATTTTTTGATATATAAATAATTCAATTCCCTTATATAAGCCTAATCAGAGCCAATGGTTTGAAGTTAGACGAAATTCGTAGCCGTCCTTTCGTCTATCTTCAAACCATTGGCTCGAATGAAGCTTATATAAGGGATGTGAATTGTTTATATATCCCAAAATGTGTATAAGCGGAAACAAATTGTTGTCATTTTTTTTTTTTAATAATTGCTATCTTATATTATATTATATTCAAAGTAAATTATGTTATATAATATAAATTATTAGATTGTCAGTTGTATCTCTCTATTTAATTTATATATATATATATATATATATAAAATGGAATACACGAGAGACTTTATTGCTCACAACGATCGTTTCGATACCCTCACGGATGGGAAATTTCACAACTAGTTGTTCTTCATCCCTCGGTGCAGAAGCGTCTCATCAGGTTATGTAATAAACGGCATCTCGTTAAACGAACTCTGTTTCGCTCTAATTTAATACAGCATGTCATTAGTGATCTTATTTTTAAGCCGTTGGGCAAGAATGGCCAAGAACGGATTCCGTTGCAAAGTTATAAATACTGACGGAGAGTAATTAAGATAAATAAGAAAAATAAGAAAAATAAAACATGCAATAAAGTAAAACATTAGATGTTTCAGTAACCAGATATAGTTACTTCCATACCCACAGTTTCGGTCCATTGTACTCTCTTAAAATCCTTGGAAACATATGTAGTTCGTTTTTACGTACCACATTCCCAACAACTACTGATAGACATATATGTTGTTGTATGTGTGTGTGTGTGAGTGTATAAACAGAATACATACATGCATGCACAAACACACAAACACACACACACACTCACATATAATAGAAAAATTGCTAAGTAAGGAATAATAGAAATACCTTTCTTTTACTTGTTTTTTACTTGTTTATATACAGATTCGGCCATTAAGCTAAACTACCCGCTGACAAATTTATCTGCCGATTCAGATGCTAAACAGCTTATAGAACAAACTAACTTTTGTTGTTTATTAGAATCGTCGAAATGTGTATTGTACGATATAAAGAAGATATTTCTCCGCCCTGTAAGGGTAATTTACCCAATATTTCAGCTGTTCTAACTGTGATTTTGTTTCGGAAAAATACCTTCTTGTTTGTATCGTACTATACATATATATATATATATATATATATATATGTATGTATATATAATGTATGTGTGTGCGTGTGCGTGTGTGTGCGTGTGTGTGCGTATTGTGTGTATATGTGTGCGTGTTGTGTGTGTATGTGTGCGTGTGACTTTAAGTTATTGCATACATACTCAGCTTTCTTTATCTTTACGTACTATTCTTTACGTGACAATGAACACTTAAACAACGTTACCTGAAGAAAAGGGAAGCTGAGGATGTATATAATACCTCAAGGTTACATTCCTTCCCGCCAGCCTTCCGTTGCAACAATTTTACTACCTTTATTTCCTACACCCACCGATTTATGATCGCAAAGCTAGCAACTTTAGTTACTATATACTGGAGTTGTATTTTGATTATCACCTTATCTAATGTCTGTTTCTAATTGATTAACAAGCTTTGCCGATCGAGTAGTATCTTATATATATATATATATATATATATATATATATATATATATATATATGCCATCGCTATGTTTGAGGCTAACCAACCGTACCACGGCCATTTTGGATATCTCGTATGAGATGTGACATTACGGAATTGAAGATGTGTATAGACTTCAGACTTGAGGAAAAATCTGAAAACACATCTGAAACACAAAGCGTCTCAAAGTAGGTATAAAATATTAAAAAGTTCCAATGAGTGGTAAAGTGGAAAACAATAATTCACAATGAATTAAAGTGAAATAAAGTGAATAAAATAAAAGCAAATAAGTAAAACAAATTACGAAATCTCGATAAAAGTGTGGCGACATGACAGTCATGTTGAATTATGCAAGAATATTGAAGCTAAAATCTAAAAATGAATAAAAGACTTATACTCATTTATTCTTGGTCCTTTTACTTGTTTCAGACATTGGATCCCAACCGTGCTGGAACACCGTCTTGAAGTGTTTAGTCGATCAAATCGACCCAAATACTTATTAATGTTTCTTTTACTTGAATCACTAAGTGACGGGGATGTTAACAAACCAACACGTTTTGTGAAGCGATGAGTACCTAGTCATAAATGCCTTCTACTTGTTTTATATATGCCTATGTCCCTTGGCTGTCGGGGATAAGTTAGGACAATTGTCGTACTGTAAGGAAAAATTCGATTGACAAAAACCCCTTACGAAGCAGTAGATGCCAACCAAAAAATCTCAAAAAACACCACTCAAGAGCAAAATTCACGTAAGAGAATTAATCAGAATATTCCGTAAAAGAATGAGAAGATAGCAGAAGTGGAACATGCAACAACAACTTTAAATATTCAGAAAGTGGTTCCCACATAAAATTCAAGAGCGGGTTCTCGTTCAAAGTAAATGTAGATATGAACTGCAAGACGTATATACCACATTACTTTCCCCAACTGCAAGGAAAATTACATTGGCGAAACAGACAGTTTCCTCTGCCAACGTAAAAAAATCTACAGACAACACATCCGACAAGAGGAATTGCGCAAGATTCCACTGTGCAAGCATCTAGAAATATGCGGTGAAGGAAAGTTCAAAATCTTTCCCTTCTACAAATGTTCAAGAGATGACCCAAAATTCCGAAGCGCAATGGAGCTACACTTCATCAAAATATTCTCTCCAAAATTAAATGTTTGAAAGAGAAGTAGAGGAACTACATTATTATTTTTACTTTTTAAATTACACTATTACTGCTGTTTCTGAATGTGGCTCCAGTGTTAACGTAATACTCTTCTCTATAAATGATCATATATATATATATATATATATATATATATATATATATATATATATATATATATAACATTGAGATTTTGACAACTGTTGTTTTTATAGAACTTACTTATACACGAGAAAGCATATTAGAACCATTTTACCAGTGATTAGAAAATATATCTAATGTAGCTACTTGGCAAAGTAATTTGTGAAAGTAATCTCTTTTGAATTATCTTATCCAAGCAATTAAAAGAAAAATAAATCCCCCCACCCCTCAAAAAAATATATTTAAACAGGCCCTACCTTATTATATAATTTATATCCTACAAAGTGGCTTCCAGCTAAAAATACAATATACATACAAAACTCATTAATGATGTTTGGCTAAATGTACATAGAGAATAGATTGAATAATAAACAGTGCCAAATTATCTTTTTCATAATCTGGCTTTATTTTCCTAATTTATGAATATTATACTAATATTTAATGTTTGTTCATTCAAAACATGGAATTGCACAGAATATGGGACTTGACTATACAAGTGTAAAAGAATATACATTTTCATAGGACTTTGTACTTTGAACTCTTTTTTTATTTTTCAGTGATGACCGCACCCTCCCCTCTTTTCTTATTTTCTCCTACTTCCTAAAATTGACATCTTTGAAAGGTCATCAGCCCTCGTGAGAAAATATGTTTATTTACAAATATGTTTATAGGTATATAATGGGAAACAAAAAAAGGAGAAATACTTTGTAGTATATATATATATAGTAAATCCAAAAGAAGAACACACACACAAAAAAAACAACAACAACGTGAGTACGTGGTACATGTAAAATATTAGCAGACGCTCAGGGAAGGAAAGAAAGATGGTTTAATGTTTCGAGCAACGCTCTTCTTCAGAAACAGAGGAAAGTCCAATAGAAAAGGAAGACGGAGGAAGAAAATCGCCAACGATTCACATGAGGTTACATTTTGAAATATATATATAGGCGCATGTATATGTACATGTGTATATGTATGTATATATCTGTTCATGTATGTATATGTATATATATGTATGCATCAGCATACATATGTATATATATTTGTATGCACAAACATATGTTTGTGTGTGTATGTATATATGTATGTACTTGCTTATATATTGTCTAAATATGCATTTCAGTCGACATTGAAGCTGTGAAGAGGTGGGCCAGAAACACGCCTCATGTCACACAAATATATAGAAAAATTTAGTGTCTTTGTCTGAAAACCTTCACAGTTTCAATCATTGTGAAATCTCTAAATTGTCTAAACACTAAAGCTTGCAACATGAAACTAACACTATCGAAGGGACATGAACCAGTCAGCTTGCAAATTCGGCAAGTTTACTTGAAGGGTCGTCTGCTTTTCTCTTTATGTATTGCCTCCTCACGTGGCTACAGCAATTGTTGACGAGCCAACGAGAGAGAGGATTCTACGTGGTCACTTCACCTGTTGGAAATAATGGCAAAATCTCTTTAAAAAATCATCCTACCGACTTTAAAAAAATAAGTAGACAATAAATAATATTGCTCTAGATATATCATTTGGATACGACGGAGTGGTCATAGCTTGTGTGTCTGATTATAGGACTGCTGAATAAGTCTGCCTTGTACAAAACAACAGCAGCGACAACAACGACTGCAATAATGGATGATTTTTCAATACTTCAAATAGTCACTTAACCGTTTCTTTCTTCATTATACTCATTTTATTTTATTTTTTATTTTCTACTATTCGCCTTTCCAACTTACACCGCCTTTTCAAAGATTTTCCACTTTTCCTGACTGAAAAATCATAACGTCCAACACTTGACTTCCAAATGACAGATATTAGACTATAAACGTAATTTATAATAATCAGAGTTGACAAGTGGGTTTGGCTTTCGCCTTTTTTTTTTTCTCCAAGAAAAAGGCTATAACGAAAACGTATACTTATACAGAAAAAGTCACCTCGCTTAAGTGTGTCCCTTTGTTCTGTGAAGATCACTAAAAGAAACGCTGCTGACACACATAGACAAATAAAAACATGACAACATATATGCAAACAAACCAATAAGCTCATACACAAACACGTAACACTAATACGCAAGCACACAAATAATCTCTCTCTCTCTTTCTTTCTCTCTCTCTCTCTCTCTCTCTCTCTTTCTTTCTCTCTCTCTCTCTCTCTCTCTCCCTCTCTCTCTCTCTTTATATATATATATATATATATGTATGTATATATGAAGGGGGAGAATTCACAAAAAAAAAATCAAAAGACGAAGACAGGTGGTGTAGACAACAAACAGATGTATTAGTAACGCTCGGGAAGTAAAAAAGTCTTTAACGTTTCGAGCCTACGAAAGGAACACAGAAAGAAACAAGGAGAAAAAAAAAGAATGTGTAGTGGCTAGCGATCTAAAGTGAGATGGGAGAAAATGATACATATATATATATATATATATATATATATATATATATATATATATATATATATATATATATATATGTATATATATATATATATATATATATATATATATATATATATATATATATATATATATATATATATATATATATATATATAGTACATATTCTTTATTCTTTTATTCTTTTATTCTTTTACTTGTTTCAGTCATTTGACTGCGGACATGCTGGAGCACCGTCTTTAGTCGAGCAAATCGACCCCAGGACTTTTTGTAAGTCTAGTACTTATTCTATCGTCTCTTTTGCTGAACCACCAAGTTACGGGGACGTAAACACACAAACATCGGTTGTCAACACACACACACACACACACACACACAGACACACACACACACACACACACATATATATATATATACGACGTACTTTTTTCAATTTCCGACTACCAAATCCACTCACAAGTTTTTGGTAGGCCCGATGTTATAGTAGAAGACACTTGCCCAAGTTGCTACGCAGTGGGACTGAACCCGGAACCATGTGGCTGGTAAGCAAGTTACTTACCACACAACCATTCCTGCGCCGACATATGTACACACACATAGAAAAAGCATAAAAATATTGATAATGACAATAATGGTAATAATAATAATAATGATAATGGTAATAGTAATAATAACAACAACAAAATAATAATAACAACAACAGCAACAAAAATAATACGGAAAAAGGAAAGAACCAAATAGCACCATAGACATGGCCCACCATCACAAGCACAGGGGATCACGGGTACAACTGGAAAACATCAAGGATAGACAAGGTACCTCACCAATACCCATACCCACATAGCAGCAACATTTAACTGGATGCTGCAGAAGGGCAAACCACTCTAATACCAAAAATCAAAATAAAGATAAAAAGATAATACTATGCACCCACAAAATTATAGGGACCGTATGTGTGTGAAGTGAAGTTCTTAACGACACAGCCATGCCTGTGTCCCTCCCTCCCTCTGCGTGTGTGTATATATATATTAATATATATATATATATATATATATATATATATATATATATATATATATATATATATATATAGGGATTTTTTACCCTATTTGCCTCTCAAACCCTCTTTCATGGGGCCGAAGAGGTGATAGACTGAAGGCGCTAAATTATTCCAGTGACGAGGAAGTGAAAAGTGTAGGTAAGAAATGGGTCAAAAAACAGTCAACAGAATTTTACGGAGCAGGGATACATGCTCTTATTCGAAGGTGGAACATTGCTATTGAGAGAAACGTTGACTATGTTGAGAAGTAGGGATGTGATCCACAGAGGACCAGCTTCATTTTAATGTATGATACATGTTCATGTGTTGGTAACTGTACCTGTCCTCAACAAAATGGCATTACTTTTTGACTCACCCTCGTATATATATGCACACACACACACACACACACACACACACACACACACACACACACACACACACACACACACACACATATCATTGAAAAACACCCAAAGATTCTTACTTCTTAAAGATAAATGAACAGGGGTATTTCAGAATGAGATCGCTGGATATCTGCACTGGTTTATTGGTTAATCGTCATCGTCTGTGTTCTATATGTCGAAGATACCTCCATAGTTTCGAAAACGTGTTAGTTAGGTAGTAAGTTTGATTAGTGTAAAGGAAGAGTCTTTCGTTTGACTCCTTACAGCGTTTGGTCTTCGAACCCTCATATCCATGGAAAAACTGTGCTAAGACGACGAAAAGTCTATCTATATGCAGAGAGATGCCTGTACTGCAGTCTGGCGTGGTCCACCTTGACGTCTTCTCTCAGTGTGCATGAGGCGATGACATGGTCCAATAGTGGGATTTTAATACTTCGGCCGAATTTGAAGTCAGAACTCCGAACACGAAGTGTCTGAACATAACCTACAAGAAATCTTGTCCAATGCACTAACAATCCCATCAATCCACCATCCAAGACAGGGAATTTTTTTTACATTTTTATCGACCTCTGGAAATTTGGATGTTGACCCTGATGAGAATGAGATTTGATCTCGGATTGTAGAGATCTGGAGTAAATACTAAAAAATTCTTTTATCAGATATTCTTGAAACTGTCAAGTCGTTGCCTCATTGGCTGCAAGTTTAGAAATGAGAAAAATCGATTAGCTTGGAATTCTTTATTGTCATTTGAATGGGCGTTGTACATACTTTTATATTCAGCTTCACACTTCTCAAAAGATAGAACACATACAAACGTTCAGAAGAAAAATTCCATTATTTTCTGTCATAGACAAACGTTCTTATTAGCTTCGTTGTGGTCTGATGATAATTTCTTTAACACTTCACTATATATATATATATATATATATATATATACTTATACAAATTCATCCATTCATGTGTGTGTGGGGGTGGGTGCGTACGTATGCGTGCAGGCATGGTTCTGTGGTAGAAAGCTTGCTTTCCAACCACATGTTTCCTGGTTCAGTTCCACTGCGTGACACGAGTATTCTACTATAACCTTGGAGCAATCAAAACCTTGAGAGTGGATTTGGTAGACAGAAACTGAAAAAAGGCGGCGAGCTGGCAGAAACGTTAGCACGCCGGACGAAATGCTTAGCGGTATTTCGTCTGCCGTTACGTTCTGAGTTCAAATTCCGCCGAGGTCGACTTTGCATTTCATCCTTTCAGGCTCGATAAATCAAGTACCAGTAACGCACTGCAGTCGATGTAATTGACTTATTCCCTTTGTCCGTCCTTTTTTGTCCCCTCCATGTTTAGCTCCTTGTGGACAATAAAGAAATAAGAAACTGAAAAAAGACCGTCATGTATGCACACACATACACGCACACTCACACACACACACATATAATATATACATACATATACAGATATATATATGTACGTGTGTGTGTGTGCGTACATATATATAACCTCTATCACACACACATATACATACATATATATAACCTCCATCACATACACATATACATACATATATATATATATATATGTATGTGTATATATATATATATATATATATATATATATATATATATATATATATATATATATATATATAAAACATCATCCCCTGCGAGTTAGTAACATATGTCTGCTTCGCAGACGACAACTTACTCATCGGAGAAACCTCAGTTTAGCTGCAGACCCTGGTTGTTAGAGCTGGACACCCAGAGCTCTGCAATAGACCTCAAAATATACCACATAAAAACAAAATATGGGTGGCCGGAAAACATAGAAGAAAGCCGAATAATGTTCGGAAATTGAGGAAGTGAAGGAGTACGTCGACTTGGGACAGACAATAGATATATGCCAAACCTGAACTCTGATGTCTCGCGCAGAATTTGAACTCAGAACGTAAAGACAGATGAAATACCGCTAAGCATTTCGCCCGGTGTGCTAACGTTTCAGTCACCTCGCCGCCTAGAAAAAGGATAATTATTGCCATGCAACTGAACGGCCACCGTAACCAGTTGCTTTCAGTATTGGCCTTGGTCCTTGGTCATCTATGATTGTGTAGACCGATGGTCAAGCTCGTTTCATCCACGCCTGTGTGATTACTATACCAGACAACGCATATATGAACATATTTATAATGCACCGTTATTTTCTAAAACGATGCGTATGATTTGAGAGCGATTTAGCTGCTGTTTGTAGCAAGTCTATCGACCACGTAAACGCTTTCACGTCGGCTCTACTGTAACCAGCACCCCGCAAACAGCCAAACTCGAGATTGAGTGTCATCAATTTTCCCAGCTGTCAATAAAGTTCTCAAGTGATTTTGAGTTCTTGGAAGTAGAGAGATGATGATGATGATACTGAGGAAGATTATGATGATGATGATGATGCTGATGATAATGATGATGATGATAATGATTGGGATGATGATGAGGAAGATGATGCCGTCGACAATGATGATCACGATGATCACGATGATGATGATGATGGTGGTGATGATGATCACCATGATGACGATGAGGAAGATGATGATGGGGATGATAATGATGATGATAATGATGATGATGATGATGATAATGATGATGACAGTAATGCCAATGATGATGATGATGATAATGACGAAGCTGACGATGAGGAAGATGATGATGATGATGATGATGATGATGATGATGATGATGATGATGACGATGATGATGATCATGATCATGATGACGACGATGATGATAATGATGAGGAGGAGGAGGACGAGGCGGATGACCACAACTGTGTCGATGACGACAACAATGACGACGACGAAAATGATTACATACGAAGTTTTAAGTTAATTTGTTTAATTAATTAATATTAAACGGTGGAACCGTTGGTTAACTAAAATGATTTTAAAATTCTGTGTTAATTGCTTAAGAGTATCAGATGAAGGATTCACAATTTAGAATTAAGGTAACGACCCCACCCGACCCCCACCTCGCACTATTTGACGTTCACATCCTGACTCTTCAATAAGATATGTTAGATTTAATTGACTGAGATTCTCTGAGAAGCAATACCTGTCAACAAGGTGGAGAACATGGAAGTTTTGAATCATGGGGTCGAGGAGTGAAGTCATCACTTTCTTCAAGAATTAAACAGTGTAAGTGGTGTGGGCATCACGGTATATCCTTATAAATGAAACTTCCCCAATACTAAATAGGAAATAGGGAGTAGGGGCCGAAACCGGACTGGTTCCTCCTGATGATGTCTTCAGCTAACTGGATCCTAATCCACCAAGGGAAGGTATGTCGGAAGAAAGTAATTCAACAACGCGGGTTGATGAACCGTAAGACGTGTGGCCAGAACCTCCTGGAAAATAACCATAGCGAGGGACATTCCACAGTTGAATTAGAACAGTCACAAACAGTGAAAGAAGACATGCACCCAACACCAGAGCTGAAGACACCTCCGAAAGGGGGTGGCCCCGCCACGTCAAAACGGTAGAGGAGTAGGGGCCGAAACCGGACGTGGTTCCTCCTGATGATGTCTTGAGCTAACTGGATCCTATAAAGGAGCTGTTGTGGTAGCAGACCACGAAACATTGTTGAAATACCCCCCATAGTAGATATCATACCCCCATACCCACAGTTTACACGGGTAGAGTAGAATAGTCAGTGGGCTATTATGTAGATAGATGTTTGTATGTGTGTGTGTGTGTGGACGTATGTATATATGTGTATATGCACATGTATGTAAGCATATGGATATGAAAATAAACAAATCAACATACAAACGGATAGGTACATAGGTTATATGAACAGACAAGCGCAACGAAAATTTTAGGAAAATAAAAATAAGAAATAAATGGAAATTTTACCGGTGAGTGTGTTAAATTTTGAGGCACAAAAAGAAAATGACTCTCCCCAGGCACAACTAATATATAGATATATTTATATATACATATATTTATACACACACACACACACACACACACACACACACACACACACACACACACACACACACACACACATATATATATATATATATATATATATATATATATATACATATATACATGTAAATATATGTTTATTTTCTCTCATTCATTTCTGTTGAAGAACGTAGGCTCGAAACGTAAAAGACTATTTCATTTCCCGAGCGTCAAACTAATATAGTTGCTTGTTGTTCATACAACTGTCTTCGTCTTCTGTTTTTTCTATAAATTTCAACTATATGGGTGCATGTGTGTGTGTGTGTGTGTGTGTGTGTGTGTGTGTGTGTGTGTGTGTGTGTGTGTGCGCGTGTGTGTGGGTGTGTGGGTGTGTGGGTGTGCGTGTGTTTCTGAGAGGAACGGTAATTATCGATACACTCAAGTAAGGCAGAAACCAATTTCAGCGGATTCAGCTTGGGACCAACTTCTGTTGATATACACAAAGAAACACACACGAACATATACACACACACATACACGCACCACTTATAGTTATATACTTAGATGTGCGTGTATGTGTGTGCGCGCTTGAGCTTGTGTTTACAAGTTGCTTTGATTTTATATCAGAGATGTTTCAAGAAGAAGTGACGTAAACGAAATCGGCACAAAATCAATCCGAGCTTGAAACAAAGGCATCTTAATATCTATTTATTCTTATTACACAATAACTTTATTTTAAAATAGCAAAATACCGAATGAAAGATAAACACTTTAGAATAGTAAGCAAGCAAATACAGCTTATAAATCATTTATAAGTTGCAAAATATTACTCGAAGTAACTAATTAGCACTTCTGTTTAGAAAATGAATGATCACTTCACAAGCTATTGTATATGAATTAGTATTATAGGCAACAGCTATCACTGCGAAACAAAGGATAATATATGACTTGTTCACGAAGAACGACGTGTAGACAAACTGAAAAGATCTTGATTTCGAATTCTTACCGTAGATTTGCACTGATTGGTCGAAGTAGTTCTTGTAGCGTCGGCGCAACGATAAAAATACAACCGACTTGGGCGAATATGAAACTGGAAATTCACACGGTGTAAAATCAGTATAGCCTATGCACAAACGCGCACGCAAACATACGCACACATGCAGGCGCACACCATCTCACAAACACCCGTGCTCGTCTGCCGTTTGTATGAAACACTTCTACATTGTGGTGAATGGATCCATGTACAAATTCAGGACATCTCACCTCTTCTGAAGACACTTTACACTGCCATCTTTGTGCATCGCATGTTTCCTTTAAGTTCTTCATATTTTAAGACCATCCTTCCATTAATCTATTCCATATTGCCTTCTCTAGGCACCACTAAGTTAAAACTTTTCTTTTTTTTAGTTAACTTAAGCTGTAAAATCAGGATGTGTCTGTGTCTGTGTTCGTACCCTACCACGCTACATGACAATCCGTATTGGTTTGTTTACGTTCTCCTAACTCAGCAGTTCGGCGTAAAAGACCGATAGAATAAATACTGGGGTCGATTCGTACGAGTATAATGGCTGCAATCTAATGACTGAAACAAACCAATCATTAAAAAAAGATACCGACCAATGTCACAGGAACGCAGTCAGTTCGTTCTTCATATTAAATCTGAATACTTACGCCAATTCATTTTTTTTTAGCTTTTGTTTTACTTCGCGTCAAGAATTTCATGCAGACATTAATTGTGAGCGCACTGGTCAAATAAATATTTGATAATATTCTTTAGTTCTTCTCTCAGTAGTTCTCTTGCCAGTTTAAATCAAACATTATTAGGCATAATAGAACAGTGAAATAATCGTTAGTTGTTAATTCCTTTCAAGGCTTTACAGCTATTTTTGATGTCGGTGTCTCTCTTTCTGTTTTGTCACATTTTATCATAATTTGGTTGATCAGTTTCAGCAATTAAATAACCATTTCCTCTCTTACTGTATTTCTATAATAAATAACGTGCTGTTAAACAAGAACAGAAGAGAACTAACAATCAAATGATAACACGCACACTCACAAAGACACACACACACATGCACATACACACACGCGCACACACACATACACATACACACACGCACACACACACATATTAATACTCGATTTTATGTCGAGTTTTAATAAACAATTTTTACATTAAACTGAAAGATTACGCAGTAGTTTTTATAGAGCGCTTGTTTACTATGTTTTTGCAACAACAGTGGTGACAATGACTTCGTAGTTTCGACCTGCTGCCGTTATCGGACTATCTGATGAAGAATAACCGCCCGAAACTTTGAAGCCCATGACACTAGTTTCTTTGAAAAAGTATATGAAATTAACACGCGCGCACACACACATCGTTGCTATTATATTAAACTGTCGTATATCCAAATTTGGTCAAATGCGTTTTTTTAAATGTTTATTTTTGCTTTCAGTAGCCAGTTTTTTTGGTCAAACTATCGTATCTCCAGATGCAAAGGTATCAAAAATTGTCAAAGTGTAATACAGCGGTTTTGCTATGGAATGGTGAAACTATTCTTTCGTATTCTGAAAAAGCAGCGTTTTTGACTTGCGACACTTTTGCATAATAGCAACGAATGCAGGCATGGCCGTGTGGTAACAAGCTTGCTTCCCAACCACATGGTTCCAGGTTCAGTCCCACTGCGTGGCACTGTGGGAAAGTATCTTCTACTACAGCCTCGGGCCGACCAAAGCCTTGTGAGTGCATTTGGTAGACGGAAACTGGAAGAAGCCCGTCGTATACATATATATGTATATATCAGGTTGAGTAAAAAGTAAGCAACGTTTTGAACCATGAATTTGTACCGGATTTTTGCAGAGTTTTGAATTTTTTTAAACATTTTTTTACAATTGTCTGATAATACAGACATAGACATGCCCAAATGCATCAATAAATTAACATTGATATTTTTTTACCCTGTTGTGGCAATCATCTGAAATGGAACTGTCAAAGCGCGATATTCGAGCAATTTTGCTATTCAACTTGAAAAAAGGACGTAAAGCAGCTGAAACTGCTCGCGATATGAACGAAACGTTGATGACCAGTGAGTAGCAGCTCGAGAATGGTTTAAACAATTTCGCAGAGGAGACCTGAGACGTGAAGATCGTGAGTGTAGTAGACTAGCTTCAGGTTAGCCAGAAAACTGCCTGCAACCATTTGCATGCGATCGGAATTTCAAAAGAACTCGACAAATGGATTCCACACGATTTGAATGAAAATCAGAAAATACCCAGATATGAAATTTGCTCGTCGCTTCTTCTCCGTAACCGAACAGATCTATTTCTCGACCGTATTGTAATTTGCGATGAAAAGTGGATTCTGTACGATAATAAAAAAAAACGTTCTTCTCAACGGATGGAACCAAAACGAAGCACTGAAAACCTTCCCTAAACCCGAGCTCTTCAAAAAGAATGTTATGGTGACTGTTTCGTGGTGTACTGCTAGACTCATCCACTATAATTGATTAAAACCCGGAAAAACCATTACTGCAGAAATATATTGCCAGGAAATTGCCAAAATGAACGAAAAACAGCAACTCCTTTGTTCCAAATTGGTCAACAAAAGAGAGCCAATCATTCTTCATGACAATGCTCGACCACACGTTTCTCCAGAGGTTGAGGGAACTTGGCTACGAAGTTCCTCCCCATCCAGCTTACTCTCCAGGCCTTTCTCCCACCGACTAACCACTCTTTCAAGCATCTTGATGGTTTCCTGCGAGTCAAGGAGTTCAAAAATCAAACTGATGCTGAAAGTGCATTCAAAGAGTTCATCAGCTCCAGAACTCCAGATTTTAATGTTACTGAAATATACAAAATTGTAATTCGTTGGCAAAAATGTGCTGATTGTAATGATACTTAATTTGATGAATAAAATTTCGAATTGTTGAAATATATTATGATGAATTTCATATTTCAAAGCGAAGCTTACTTTATACTCAGCTCGACATTTGTGTATGTGTGTGTGTGTGTGTGTGTGTGTGTGTGTGTGTGTGTGTGTTTTGTCCCCCACCTATCACTTGACAAACGATGCTGGTGTGTTTATGTCCCCCATAACTTAGCAGTTCAACAAAAGGCACCGATAGAATAAGTATTAGGCTTACAAAGAATAAGTCCGGGCCGATTTGTTCGACTAAAGACGGTGCTCCAGTATAGCCGCAGTCACATGCCTGAAACAAATAAAAGAATAAAAGAATATATATATATATATATATATATATATATATATATATATATATATACATACAGTATACAGGCAACCTAACTGTGCCGGTGCTTTACTCATCATCTATTTATACATCTTGTATAATTTTTCCATCATATATATTTATATGGTATTCAACTGACGTTCCAGTAAATTGGGTGTTTAACACACCCCTCTGAAAGATTTCTTTCCCTCAGTTTGTTACCTTACATATATGTATATATATATATATATATACATATAGGTTATGAGCGGTTGTGGTGTCAATTAGACCCTTATCTATATTTTTGTATTCCTTTTTCCTTTCTTTTCTTTATTCCTTTTATTATTTTCTTCTTCTTTTTTTCTTCTCCCCACCCCTGTTTTTTCTCTTTCTTTATTCCTCTCTTCCTGTTTTCGATTTGACCTTACTAATACATTCCCTACTTTTAGGTCACTTTAAGTAGGACTCTTGATTCAATAACACTGTGTATAAACTCTGTATTTGGAATGACCAATTTCAAAGACTGCTGGATTGTACTCACAAGGTATTAGAACCTTACAAATGCAATGACCAATCTTAAAGACTATTGGATTTTACTCACAAGGTATTGGAATCTTATATGTATACCATTCTGCCTAAACAATGGATTTACAAATACAAGTATCCCTGCATTCATTCTCTATTTCCTATCTAATCTAAATTAACTATTACTTAACCATCCTCTCACACCGTCTCCGATGAAGGAATATAATAAATATTCTAGAAATAGCTGTAAGCCTTTCTATTTATAAATGTCCTCAAATCTACACAGCCTTGTTTTTTTTTTATCTCATTACGAAAAGTAAATCCTTATATATATATATATATATATATATATATATATATATATATATATATATATATATATAAGAATGCACATACACACGCACATACACGACGCACAAACAAGGTGGTGCCCCAGCATGGCCGCAGTCTAATGACTGAAGCGAGTAAAAGATAAAAGATAAAATATACACACAGAGGCAAAAAACAACAACAACAAAAACCATGCTCAGTACCTTGTTTGCTTTATATTAAACAGGCGATGCAGCTTTCAGTTCATATCTGAATCTTAATGCATCGAGATTGAAATTTAAAATACTTATAATTAGCTTTAATATTCCTATTTCAATCTATTTATCTGCATGATTATGTCATTTGCATGCTTCTAGAATCAGTACGTTTTATATTAGCGCCATTAAAAAACGTGGAAAATATGTACATTGGCTTATATTTAATTTACATCTTCAATCTATCTATCTATCTATCTATCTATCTATCTATCTATCTATCTATCTATCTATCTATCTATCTATCTATCTATCTACCTATCTATCTATCAATCTATTTATCAATCCATCTATCCATCTATCATTCTCTCTCTCTTTCTCTCTCTCTCTCTCTCTCTCTCTCTCTCTATCTATCTACTAGTATTTCTTTCTCTCGCTCTTCCCCGCCTATGTATGTATGTATGTATGTATGTATGTATGTATGTATGTATGTATGCATGTATGTATGTATGCATGTATCTATCTATCATTCTCTCTATCTACTAGTATCTCTTTCTTTCGCTCTTCCTCCTCCTATGTATGTATGAATGTATGTATGTATGTATGTATCTATCTATCTATCTATCTATCTATCTATCTATCTATCTATCTATCTATCTCTCCCTCCCTCTCTCTCTCTTTCTCTCTCTCTCTCTCTCTCTTTCTCTCTCTATGTTCAAAGCCATGCCTGCACGAATCGTTACTATGAGTTTCTCGTTTTCGGTGCAAGGATATACATTCGTCCTTGTACTGTATTTATGAGCGAGGGTTTAGATTATATTTAATTTATTTCATTTAATTTACAAACGAGTTCTAGCCAAAAATATACTTGCAGACGAATGCGTATATCATGTACAAAATCATGTGCGTGCACATGTACTGAGTATGGTATAAATCTTCTGTGTGAGTACATAGTTATGTGTATGTGTGTTTCTGTGTGTGAGACTACGCCGGGCAAATAAGTCGTCTATGCAAACCACTGACAAAGCCTGTACTCACACAAAAGGCACGTATAAAGGCATTAAATTATTTCCAATTAATTGTTGATTTCTTAATTCCCTTAAGAGTGATGCCCCTTGCTGATATCGACATTATTTTAATGAGTGATCTGTGTTGACCAGCTGGACGAGTATGCTCCGCCCACCATCTTTATCAAATTATGTGGTGTTGTTTTATATTCTTTTATCAAAATAGTTTGCTAAAGTTGTAGATGCTGCAGCTTGTGTCAAAACTTGTAGATTCAACAAGTTTGGCATTGGTCGACCAAATTCCACACCCCTCACATGCATACATACATATTATATATATATATATGTATGCATGTAGGCGGATTCTACACACATACACACGCACATGTACTTTATAAGAGAGAGAAGCATGACTGTGTCG